>NW_024412395.1:54808821-54811352 GCF_014898765.1 Herpailurus yagouaroundi | reverse complement strand
GCGGGGCTCGAACTCCCGGACCGCGAGATCGTGACCTGGCTGAAGTCGGACGCTTAACCGACTGCGCCACCCAGGCACCCCTAAACCAGTTTTTAAAGCTTGAATAAAGTTAAGGTTGTGGAGATCTGTACATGTTAGAAAAACATCCCTAGGGAATTTATTTGTGATTTTGTGGATTTATGTTGGTCATAAATCAGTGTTACAAAGCACCAAATACTTCAAATACATTACTTCTAAAATACTATCAGAATAACAACACTGTAGGAATTAAATATGAAGTGGACTTTTTAAAGTGGGAATTTAGTTTATTGAATGGTGGCAAGGAAGGGTAAAATAAAAGAAGGGTAAAATAAAATAAAAGAAGGCCATGAAAAGTGAATTTTGTTCCAGTTTTAAAGGAATGGGGAAAAGTTTTGAGAAAGTAGAATGAGAATAAATGCTGCATAGTATACAACAGCATATTTAACAATGAAACCCAGGAAATTTTAATTTGGGGGAGATTTGGTGATAGGAAAACTATCCCTTCGTGTGTTGGAGTTTTAATTGGCAAGAAGCAAGATAAATTATTTTAGGATGTGTTTTAGTTGAAAATAAGAATAAGGTTTTTTAAATCTGTGTTAGAGCATAGTATGCCCAGATGAAATGCTTCAAATACTTTTACATCATTGGTTTGAATTTTTGTTTTTGTTAAGTATGTAACAATTTTACAATAAATGAGAAGACACAGATTTTTTACTGGGGCTCTGGAATTTCTTTGACTTTTTGTTTTTCTTAAGTTTCCCTTTAACAAAAATGACCAGCTCCTGCCAGTTTAAGGCAGTGCATCTGACTCTGGGCCCCTTCTCATGATGGGTATGTTTAGTGCCTCTTATCCCTTAAAAACCAGACTGAACATAGAGCAGCTCATCATGCCCCAAGTTGCAGCCCCACTCACTTATTATATTTCTGTTTTTTTCCCGTTGAGAAATGCATGCTGTTTTAGAGAAGTTCTGTTTTTTGAAGTTTTATTTTGTCTACCATTGCTGTGTATTTGAAAATCAGTGGGGAGAGACAAAGTATGGATTTATGTCTCTTTCCAACATTTTTTCTGGTCAGAAAATGTCCCCAGAGTTCACACCAAGACTGCCTTTACTCAGGCTCTCAAATTTTAGTTCTCTACCAGATTTTGTTATATAAATACAAATTTATCCTTCAAGACTGGGCACATTTAAAATTCAGTCAGGTGTTTGAGGTAGGAAGAAAGGTTTATGGAAGTCATTGCTTCTTTCTTTCTCTTTCTTTTTTATTTTTAAATTTACATCCAAGTTAGCATACAGTGCAACAGTGATTTCAGGAGTAAACTCCCCAGTGCCCCCCACCCATTCAGCGCATCACCCCTCCCACAACCCCTCCAGTAACCCTCTGCCTGTTCTTCACATTTAAGAGTCTCCCATGTTTTTGTCCCCCTACCTGTTCACATATCATTCCTGCCTCCCTTCTCTTATATTCATCTTCTCTGCCTCTTAAAATCCTCATATGAGTGAAGTCACATGACATCTGTCCTCCTCTGACCAACCAGTTTCACCTAGCATAATACCCTCTAGTTCCATCCACGTAGTTGTAGATGGCAAGACCACTTTTTTTTGACCACTGAGTAAAACTCCATTGTGTATATATATACCATATCTTCTTTATCTTTTCATCCATCAATGGACACCTTGGCTCTTTCCATACTTTGGCCGTTGTTGATAACGCTGCTGTAAACATTGGGGTGCATGTGCCCCTTTGAAACAGCACACCTGCATCCCTTGGGTAGATACCTAGTAGTGCAATTGCTGGGTCGTAGGGTAGTTCTGTTTTTAATCCTTTGAGGAACCTCCATATTGTTTTCCAGAGTGCCTGCACCAGTTTGCATTCCCACCAGCAGTGCAAAAGAGCTCCTTTTTCTCCGCATCCTTGCCAGCATCTGCTGTTGCCTGAGTTGTCAGTGTTAGCCATTCTGACAGGTGTGAGGTGGTATCCCGTTGTGGTTTTGATCTGCATTTCCCGGATGATGAGTGATGTTGAGCATTTTTTCATGTGTCGGTTGGCCATCTGGATGTCTTCTTTGGAGAAGTGTCCATTCACGTCCCTTGCCCATTTCTTCACTGGATCATTTGTCTCCTGGGTGTTGAGTTTGACAAGCTCTCCATAGATCCTGGACACCAAGTCTCCATCAGACACGTCGTCTGCAAACATCTTCTCCCATTCTGTCGGTTGCTTTCCAGTTCTGCTGATTGTTTCTTTTGCTCTGCAGAAGCTTTTATTTTGATGAGCCCCAGTACATTTTTGCTTTTGTTTCCCTTGCCTCCGGAGATGTGTTGAGTAAGAAGTTGCTGTGGCCAAGGTCAGAGAGGTTTTTTGCCTGCTTTCTCCTCGAGGATTTTGATGGCTTCCTGTCTTACATTTAGGTCTTTCATCCATTTTGAGTTTATTTTTGTGTATGGTGTAAGAAAATGGTCCAGGTTCATTCTTCTGCATGTCACTGTCCAGTTTTCCCAGCACCACTTGCT
>NW_024412395.1:54796090-54808421 GCF_014898765.1 Herpailurus yagouaroundi | reverse complement strand
CCTCATGTTTGGAATTTCCTATTACCCTTGGATAACTGCATAGTTGTGGACTAATTGGTAGCTGTGCTTTTTAAAATTATAGGGAGAAAATGGAAGCATTACAAAAAGTTGGACTTTTAAAACTTTTCATAGTTAAGTGTTGAAGGGCAAGGGTAAAAGAGAAAAATGTGTCAACTACTATTTAGGTGTTTTTAGATATATAATGTAATTCTTTCTTGCAATAATCTTGTTACTTTTCTAACATTTGGGTAGAGAAGGAAACTGGCCCAAGGCTTTTACAACTAGCCTTTGTGGGTTTTCTGTTTTTTTGTTTTGTTTTGTTTTTTGCTATACTACACTGATTTGATGTTCTGCTATTTAATTTACATCAGTATGTTTTTTTTTTCTTTCATTTTTTGGAGGAAGGTACTAGCCTTATTGTATTTTTTTCATGGTAAGTGTAGGGGAAAATATCTTCTGAAATATTTTTATTGGTGATTATAACAAAGTGAAAGTAATAATTTTTGGTTTTATCTAATTAATCACATGTCAGAATTGGCTGATTATAGGAATGGACAAATGCTGTTAAAAGGCCAAAACTATTGCTTGAAAAACAGAATGTATGGTGGGAAATGCAGTCTTTGTAGAGCTAAAGAATGGAAAAAAAACGTGAATGACTGTGATCCATGATGATTTAAGGTAATTGGTAAATCTTTTAGCCCTCTTATACAAATAGGGGATCAACCTAGCTACTGTTTTATGTAGACCTTAAAGTGTTTTATTTAACACAATCTGAGGATCTTTTAGTTAGATATTATTCAGTATACCCTGCTTTGTTTCTAATTATGAACTCTTCGTTTGTGATCTGTATACTGTATATGCATGTCATGGTCTTTCACTAAATTTTGGAAATTCCTAAAATTTTTATTTTAAAGCTTGGGAAAATCATTCATACTCTGATTTCCCCAGTACTTTTTATTCATTCAGTTGTGTGTATTTTCTGTACTTATTGAAGTTGCTTTATCTGCTTATAAAAGTGTAGTACATGATTGGTATGGAAAATAAAAACATCATGGAAATAGTTTTTTCTTTTTGGAAATGTTTTTAAATGTTACTTTATTTTGAGAGAGTGCTCACACGTGCAAGAAGTGGAGGGGCAGAGAGAGAATTCCAAGCAAGCTCTGAGCTGTCAGTGCAGAGTCTGATGGTGGGCTTGATCTCATGTAATGTGAGATCATGACCTAAACTGAAATCCGGAGTTGGATGCTTAACTGATTGAGCCACCCATGCACCCCTCTTTTCAAAAATTTTAATGTAGAATGTGGAAGTCTCTAATCTCTTCTCAAGATAAAACATGGTGTCATGTATGTTTTTTAATATTATAATTATATTGCCTGTACAGTTTTTTAATCCTGCTTAATTTTTAGTTCCTTTTTTTTTTTTTTAACAGGATGAACATACCTGCTAAGTATTTAAGTCAGGAATTATATCCTATTTAATTATCTATTAATATTGATAAAAGTCACCCCACATGAGGAAGGAAGAGCCAAGAATCAGATTCACTGCTTAAAACCAACAGCTGGCGAGTGTCTGGGTGGCTCAGTTGGTTAAGCATCCAACTCTTGATTTCGGCGCAGGTCATGATTCCAGGGTCGTGGGATCAAGCCCTGCATCAAGGTTGCTTAAGATTTTCTCCCTCTTCCTCTCTGCCCTTCTTCCCTCCTTGCATGCGTGTGCTCTCCCTCAAACAAACAAACAAACAAACAAAAGCAAAACCAAGAGCTGGAGTACAGCTCCTTTTTGTTAGAGGGGAGTTTAAAACAGTGTAGGTCTCTGTTACTCCAAGGTATGGCTTAAATGAGGCTGTACACTTAGAGAAATGTGAAGAAGTTACAGGGAATAGGAGGACAGGAACACAATCTGACCAGCATTTGAGCCAGTCTGAAACACTGAACTGTTAGCTCAGAGTCTGGATTTGTGATACCCCTAATATTTCCTTTAAATCCAATATAAGATCTGGATCTGTGCTGGGGCCAGAGAGATTTGTGGAGGCACTTGCAACAATTCCAGACTTGGGATACAGAGAGAAAAATTTTACTGAAGATAAACTTGAAAACCAAAACTCTAAAATGCTTGGTGAATGCAAAAATCTATGAAAGATAGCCAATAAAATCAATAATTAGGAAATTAATTCATGTCAGATTAAAGAAAGAACAGCCTGTTGAGTTTAATTTAAAATCCATATGTTTAGGGGCACCTGGGTGGCTCAATTGGTTAAATGTCTGACTCTTGATTCAGTTCAAGTCATGTATGATCCCAGGATTGTGTGATCAAGCCCTCTGTCGGGCTATGCTTTGGGCTTGGAGCCTACTTAAGATTCTTTCTGCCTCTACTGCTCGTGCTCTCTCTCTAAAAAAAAAAATAATAAAATAAGATCAGTATGTTTATAATCATTAATGACAAAAAGGAAGTTGTAAAACAAGGGTTGATATGTAAACCAATAATCAGAAATCCTAGAAACGCTAAACATACTTCATTGCTTCTAAAACACACGTTATTTAACATTTAATATTTCTGAAACATGGAGTATATATCACAGTCCATGGCATGTCAATATTTAATTGATAGTGCTTTTTCTTTTTTACTGGTGGTGGTGTGTCTTGTCAGCATTGTTCTGGATTAGGTGAAATAAATTTGTGGAGGAATGGAAGGAGGAAATAGGGCAATCTTTAGGCTGGACCTAGGAAAAGAGTGAGCGAATGGTGATGTACTGAGGAATTTGCCCACAATACAGCATAGAAATAATGAACAAGCAGTCAGGAGACTTGAAAGATCAAGAGCCACCAGCATAGGAATTTTATAAAAAGAGAATAGATTGAATGGTATGAGAAGTAGTATTTGTTGAGATAATGGATGAGAATTTTCTTGTGTTGAAGAAATACAGTCCACAGATGAAAATTTTACTTCAGGTATTAAGGAAAACAAAAATAAGTTCACCCCTGACTTACACTAAAATTACGGAGAAAGATAATCTTAAATTTTAACAGAAAAGACAGATTACTTACATAGAAATCGCAGACCTACCATCTTATCATCAGCCACACAGATGCCAGAAGATGGTGTAGTAATATCTTCGTAGTACTCAGAGAAAATAACCAGCAGTCAAGAATTCTATATGCAATTAAACTTCTACTCAAGAATTAGGATGTAATGAAGACATTTTAAATATTCAAGGCCTGAGAGTTTACTATTCAAAGACCTCACTAAACTAACTACTGAAGGATTAAGTAGAAAAATGGTTCCACAGGAAATGAGTGGGAAATGCGGAAATAATAGTGATCACAGAAGTGAATAAAAAATTAACAGTTTAGGGGCACCTGGGTGGCTCAGTCGGTTAAGCGTCCGACTTCGGCTTGGGGCATGATCTTGTGGTTCGTGAGTTCAAGTCCCGCATCAGGCTCTGTGCTGACAGCTCAGAGCCTGGAGCCTGCTTCAGATTCTGTGTCTCCCTCTCTCTGCCTCTCCCCCACTCACGCTCTGTCTCTCTCTCTCTCTCAAAAATAAATAAAGCTTAAAAAAAAATTAACAGTTTAGGGGCACCTGGGTGGCTTAGTTGGTTGAATGTCTGACTTTTGATTTTAGCTCAGGTCCTGATCCCCCAGGGTCATGGGATCGAGCCCTGTGTCAGGCTGTGCACTGAGCGTGAAGCCTACTTAAGCTTCTCTCCCCCCCTCCCTCTCCGTCCCTCCCTCCCTCTCTCTCTCCCCCCCTTTACTCCTCTCCCCTGCTCTCTCTCTCTAAAATAAAAAAAAATGAAGTTTAACTGACAATAAAATACTTGTAACTTATTTGAGAGCTGTGGGAAATTTCATAAAGCAGAGAAATGTATAGTGAACTTTAATGTAACCACCTCCTAGTTTCAACATTTATCAGTGTTCTGTTATTCTTGTTTCCTCTATTTCTGCTGTTTAAAATTTTGTTCTTCTGGAGTATTTTAAAGTAAAATTTCAGAATTGTGTAATTTTAACCCAAAATGGAATGATTCTCAGCATGTGGTCTGGGAGTCCCTGGTACTCTTTTCATGGGGGGGTCTGTGAGATCAAAGGTATTTTCATAATAATACTAATATGTTATTTGCCCTTTTTACTCTCACTTCACATATAGTGTGCAGTGGAGTTTCCTGAAGCTATACACAATGGGTGATAACAGATTGAACATAGGAGCTTATATAAAGATCTAGTTGTTTCCTAGTAAGCTAGATATTAAAGAGATTTGGAAAGACTTAATACTGTTCTCACATTTTGAAAATATATTTTCCATAAAAATGTTATTTATGTTAACGTCTAATGAGTTTATTTTAAAATTAATACAGCTTTAAGTTTTCCCCATTTTGATTCCTAATATGGTAAATATTGATTATACTTATGTAAACAAAGGCCCTTTGAGTACATAAACATTTTAAATGTTTTCCTATTTATTTTTTAATTTTTTAAATTTTGATTAATCTTTTAATTTGCATCCAAACTAGTATATAGTGCAACAGTGATTTCAGTAGATTCCTTAATTCCCCTTACCCATTTAGCCCACCCCCCCCCAATCCCTTCAGCAGCTCTGTTTTCTATATTTAAGAGTCTCTTAAGTTTTGTCCCTCCGTTTTTATATTATTTGTTAAAAACTTTTTTTTAAATGTTTTTATTTATTTTTGAAGGGGAGAGAGAGAGAGAGACAGAGCATGAGCATGGGAGGAGCAGAGAGAGAGGGAGATACAGAATTCGAAGCAGGCTACAGGCTCTAAGCTGTCAGCACAGAGCCCGATGCGGGGCTCGAACTCACAAACTGTGAGATCGTGACCTGATCCGAAATCAGACACTTAACCGACTGAACCACCTAGGTGCTCCTGTTTTTATATTATTTTTGCTTCCCTTCCCTTATGTTCATGTTTTGTACCTTAAAGTCCTCATATGAGTGAAGTCATATGATACTCGTCTTTCTCTTGACTGATTAATTTCGCTTAGCATAATACCCTCTAGTTCCATCCATGTAGTTGCAAATGGCAAGATTTCATTCTTTTTCATTGCCGAGTAATACTCCATTGTATATATAGACCACATCTTCTTTATCCATTCATCTATCGATAGATGTTGGGCTCTTTCCATACTTTGGCTATTGTTGATAGTGCTGCTATAAACATGGGGGTGTCCCTTCGAAACAGCACACCTGTATCCCTTGGATAAACGCCTAGTAGTGCAATAAGTGGGTTGTAGGGTAGTTCTATTTTTAGTTTTTTTAAGGAACCTCCCTACTGGTTTCCAGAGTAGCTGCACCAGTTTGCATTCCCATTCTCATTTTTTATACAGACATAACTTAAATGAGAAATTCATCCTTTTTAGTGCATAATTCTGCACATTTTGATAGCCACATGCACTTATGTGTAATCACCACCATACTCAAGATACAGTATCATTTCATCACTCCTACCAGTTCCCCGTACCACTTCATAGTCAGCTATTCTCCCTCACCCCATCCTCTGGCAAATCGGTATAACTCACACAAACAAAAGCTCCTTGACATACATTGTCATACAAACAAAAGCTCCTTGACAGTGTAAAAGTGATCATGAGTTTAAAAGATTTAAGGTGTTTGAAAACTGCTCTGATGAATAAGGATGTTTAAAAACATAAGCACAATATTATTTACCATACTCTAAATTTCTAGTAATCTTTTTTTTATTTTTTTAATTTTTTTAACATTTACTTTTGAGTGACAGAGACAGAGCACGAACAGGGGAGGGGCAGAGAGAGAGGGAGACACAGAATCCGAAGCAGGCTCCAGGCTCCGAGCTGTCAGCACAGAGCCCTACATGGGGCTCGAACCCATGAACTATGAGATCATGACCTGAGCTGAAGTTGGACACTTAACTGACTGAGCCACCCAGGTGCTCCTAGTAATCTTTTAATATTACCTAATATCCTTATAATGTTTAACTTTCCTCAGTTGGTTAAAAAAATGTGTTTTTAATAGTTGAAGGGGATTGAGAGATACAAATTTCCAGTTATAAACTAAATAAGCCATGGAAATGAAAGTACAGCATAGGGAGTGTAAAATAGTCAATAATATTGTAATAACGTATAGTGACAGATGGTGACTAACGCTTATTGTGGTGAGCATTGAGTCAGGTATAGAATTGTCAAGTCAATATTTTGTACACCTGAAACTAATATGACACTGTATGCCAATTTATACTTCAGTAATAAATTTTTAAAAATGTAGAGGCTTTTTTTAGGATTAATTTGTTCAAATTAGGATTCAGAGACTATTTTATTGGTTGATGTGCCTCCTGCTCTCCGCTTCTCAACTAATGGTTTTAACAGCTTTTCATCGTCTTTTGGATTATTTCGTTAAGGTTTGTACAATGGTGATTTTTCTAATCTTCTGAATCTTTTTGTGTTACGACTTTTGATTCTCCCATAAAAAAACTTTCCCTTATTAGCTATTTGGTTATCCAAAAAAAGGTTTGTACAAAAAAGGCAAGATAAGGGCATTAGCTTTCGAATATCCCCTCTCTGTAAAGAGAGTTTTCCTACTGTTCTTATTCTCCAATCTTATAATTCCCAATAAACTTTTGCCTGCTGCTCAAAAAAAAAAAAGGCAAGATAAGCTATTAAATTCATTTTTAAAGAATTTATCTGTTTTTGAATGAATTGGTGTCCTAGTCCTATCAAAGATTCTCTTTATTTTGGGGGGATATCATTATGAACTCATTTTATCAATTATGTTTTAATATATAGCATTCATTTTTGGTAGTTAATGTTTATATTGTTGAAAAAGAAATGGAATGCTAAGTATGAAAATAAAGGAATCTAGGTGTGGGTAAAGGTTCTTGTCATTTTTAGGAGGATGATCTTTATGGAGAATAGATTTAGTCTTTTTGTAGAAATTTATAATTTTTATATAAGTAACAAGAATAAAAATGTAATTTTTAACTTCTAAATTAGACCAGGAGATAGAAAATTATCAATCCATTAGAAAATTATCTGTCCAGCAGAAAATCAGAAAGAAGAAGCATAACAAGAGTCCTAGATTCAGAAATTCAGGACAGCTCTGAAAAGGAAACAGAAAAAAAATAGTAATCCCACAGCCAGTAAAGTTGGTAAATTATTTGCTAGTAATCTGCTGTATAATATTCCAGTCTGTTTTTCTGTGCATATTATATACTATTAAGTGTCTTGATAAAATTGAGGTCATGTACACAACAGCTTTGTAACTTTTTCAAACAATGTATTATGTGCATTTTCCCACAGTTTTCTACATGATTATGTGTAGATAAGTATGTTTGTATGGATGTTCCATGATTTAACTAATCTTCTATTGTCGGATGTTTAGGTTATTCCTCATTTTTTCCTATTATATAGAAATCTTTGCTCACATTTCTGATTACTCGTGCAGAAGTACTAAAAGTGGAATTGTTGGGTTAAAGAATGTTAATTATTTAAGGCTTTTCTATATATTGCAAAAATGCTCTTGCACCGGCATTATACTTTTGCATACTTCATTCATACTGGGATAATCATTTTATCAAATGGGCAAAGCTTTGGAGGGCATAAGTAGAATCTAACACATTCATTTATTATTAGGGAACTGGAATGTATTTGCCTCTTTATGGGCAAATTGTGTTTGGTAAATTGCCTTCCTTTTTTTTTTGGCATGTTTCTACCCCACTGATTTGTAAGATATCTTGGTTTTTTTTTTTCCTTTAAGACATCTTTATATGTTAAGGCCATTACTCTTTTGTTACATACCATAAATTTTTTCTCCATTTGCTTTTAAGTTTGGTCATGGTGAATTTTGGGTATATGAAAGTTTTTACTGGACACTTTTTTGAGCAAAATAATTTAGAAACTTTGGAGCATAGTTTTTGATTTTAATTTCTATTGATTTACAAATCATCCAGTATAATTCGAGTTTCTGCAAGACATTGGAAATTTCATTTCATAATTCTTATCTGGAGTACATTATATGCCTTCCAAAGTAAAATCATTTTTAATGTATGTTTTTGGTAACACTTGTTTTTTTAGAGTCTATGGAAATAGAGTGCTCATGCATCCATGAATAATTCTTTGAGGATGATACAGAAGTCTCAAATATCTATCTAACATTGGTAAATATAATAGCAGTATTGTTCTGATGTAGCTATGCAGTTTAAATCTTGGAATCTTAGAGAGGTCAACTAATTCAACTCATTAGATGCATCTTTAACAAATGATCTCTGGATCTGTTTTTAAGTTATTTTTCTCATTTTTTAAAGTAGTATATTCAGTTTGTTATTAGCCAGATTTTTTCCATAATGTAGCCACTAGTAATAATGCAAGTTAGAATTCTTAGACCCAGCAAAATGGAAATCACCTAATGTGTGATTTTCATTAGTATGCTTTCATTGATACACTGATCTATAGTGCCCTATTACTTTCAATCTAGAGAATTACTTTATTAAAGCCAGTCTCTAAAATACTTGGTCATTTTAGTGGTTCTTGGGATAGTTTTTGTTTTTTTTAATTTTTTTTTTTAACGTTTTATTTATTTTTGAGACAGGGAGAGACAGAGCATGAACAGGGGAGGGTCAGATAGAGGGAAACACAGAATCTGAAACAGGCTCCAGGCTCTGAGCTGTCAGCACAGAGCCCGATGCGGGGCTCGAACTCACGGACTGCGAGATCATGACCTGAGCCGAAGTCGGCCGCTTAACCAACTGAGCCATCCAGGCGCCCCTCTTGGGATAGTTTTTGTATCCAATTTTATTTTATGAGCATACTTGACATGCGGTGCTTTTCATAAATCTCATAAATTCTCCTCTGATGAATAGTAACATCATCCTCCCAGCAACCTAGATGAGAGTAATCTATCATCATTCATTCAGTCATCAAATGTTTGAGGGTATGCTAAAGTATTCCAGGTAATGTTTTTTTAAGTTCCTTGCTATAGTAAAGAGACAAAGTCCTCACTCTTATGAATTTTGTGTTTTAGTGGATGAAAAAAAAGTAAACAGTAATTTTAGATAATTAGTGTTATGAAGAAAATAACATAGGGTTATGGAATAGTAGGGAACATGAAAAAACCCCATGGAGATTGGTGGTTATTTTAGGTAGGATATTTAGGAAATAACCTCCTTATAAGGAAATAGAATTGAAGTACAGGTCTGAACATTAAGAAAGGAGCCTATCATACTGAGATCTAGAGGAGTGAATGTTCCTGGATGGGAGAATGAACTGAGGGGGTTGGAGCTTAGTGAATGAGAGGTGTTGGAAGATGAGATTAGAAGAAGGCAGGGGCCAGAGGATATAGGCCATGGTAAGGTATTTGGATTTTTATTTATTTATTTTTTAATAGGAAAACATTGGAGGGTTTTGAGTATGGAAATGACCTCATTTTATTTATGTTTTAAAAAGATCACTCTGGCAGGTCTCTGTGGCAGATGGGGATCGGGGGTGGGGTGGGAATTGCAATGGCTAGTTTAAGCACAAAGCTAGTGCCATAATATAGGCAAAAGAGGATACTGAATTTGGCTAGGCTAGTAATAAGGAAAGTGGGGAAAGGTGGAGTAAATGGAGAATCAGGACTTCTATTTTGGCGTTGTTAAATATGAAATGCTTATTTAGATATCCCAAGTGGATGGTTCAATAAACGGTGGATGGGCTAGAGATAAGACTTTGGGAGTCATTAAAGTAGATAGATGTGACCAGATGAAATCTTTTGGCTCATTGCTTTTCAATATTTGGCTGCATGGTAGGCTCTCACAGGGAACTTTTAAAAAATGCCAACAACTGGGGCGCCTGGGTGGCTCAGTCGGTTAAGCGTCCGACTTCAGCTCAGGTCACGATCTCGCGGTCCGTGAGTTCGAGCCCCGCGTCGGGCTCTGGGCTGACGGCTCAGAGCCTGGAGGCTGCTTTGGATTCTGTGTCTCCCTCTCTCTCTGCCCCTCCCCCGTTCATGCTCTGTCTCTCTCTGTCTCAAAAATAAATAAACGTTAAAAAAATTAAAAAAAAAATGCCAACAACTTGTGTTTACTTCCTCCCAATTCTAATTTAATTGCCATGCATGAGGCTTAGGAAAGATCTGTTTTATTTTGTTTTGTTTTAAAATTTATTTATCTTGAGAGAGAGAGAAAGCATGTCAGCAGGGGAGGAACAGAGAGAGAGGGAGACAGAGAATCCCAAGCAGGTTTTGCGCAGAGCCCAACACTGGGCTCAGACTCACAAACTGTGAAACCATGACCTGAGCTAAAATCAAGAGTTGGACGCTCAACCGACTGAGCCACCCAGACGCCCCAGGAAAGATCTATTTTAAATAAGCTCCCAAGTGATTTTCAAGTGCACGTGTTTTGAAAATTAATAACTTAGTAGAGAATATAGGTAAAGAAGAGTTTGGAAAGTAGTATAATTTGGAGCCTCAAATTATTTTTCTAGATTTTTTAAATGTTATGTCTAGCACAGAATCAAAGGTAACCAGGCATATGAGAAGATGAGACAGCATTAGTGAGACCTGTCAGACAACAGAAATAAGACTTATTTGAACTCTAGATACTACAATTATCAAACATAGACTAACACAAGCTGTTTACTGTGGTCTAGGAGATAAAAGCCAAACTTGAGCACTTTTTTTAAAGTTAAGGGTTTGGTTTTTTTTTTTTAATTTTTTAATGTGTGTTTATTTTTGAGAGATCGCAAGCAGGGGAGAGGAAGAGAAAGAGGGAGACACAAACCGGAAGCAGGCTCCAGGTTCTGTGCCGTCAGCACAGAGCCTGACATGGGGCTTGAACTCACAAACTACAAGATCGCTGACTAAGCCACCCAGGCACCCCCAAGCTTAAGCACTTTTTAACAGAGTTAGAGACTATAACAAAATGACAGAGTAAATTTGTAAAAGAACCGAATAGAAATTCAGTAACTGAAACTTAAAACAGCCAAAATTGAGGGAAATCCTTGGAACTGAATCCTATGATTTCAGCATTCAGGGGGTGAGAATTAGAGGAGATGCCAGCAAAGGAAATAGTAACTTCCAAGAAGAGAGTAATATCCAAGAAGTCAAGTGAATAAACTGCTTAAGAATGGGGGAGAGTGTTCTTTTCAGATATTGTGGAAGGTATGTAAGATGATAGAGAAATGGGATTCTGGTTGTTGGTGACAAGTGGTGAGGAGGGCTGAATAGAATGACATAAAAGGAGATTTAAGGGAAGAGGAAGTAGCAGTAGTAATTACAGACTAATATTTTAAGGTTTTTGTTGTTGTTGTTAAGAGGAATTTTGAAATTGGTGGTAGCTGGAGATGGACTTGAGGTCGAGGTAGGGTTTTTCATGTGCCTGTGTCAATGAAGAGTGAGAAATTGATGCAGAAAGAAGGTATAATAGAGGAAAATTTTTAAGAGGGCAAGCAAGATGAAATACAGGACACAGGTGTAGGGGTTGGCCGCTGATAAAAGTAGGGATAATCACATGTTTTGACAGGAAGGACATAAGATAGAGCCTTACAGATGCAGATATGTGGTGCGAAGATAAGGTAATTCTTGTCATTCTGCTTCTAATTTCCCTTTGTAATAAGACACAAGCTGAGATGGGCGAGGAGGTCAGGTGATAGAAATTTAAGAAGGAAGAAGATATAAAATGGTCATCTGAGAGAATTGGAAAGCAAAATTACTGATGAAATGTAGAATTGCAGGGGTGACTGGGTGCCTACTTAAGTAATTAGCACGATTGTTTTTTTTTCTCCAGCAGTTTGGATGCTGGTGCATGATTAATTCTTCTCTGTTTCCTTGTAGAAAGTTCTAAGTCCTTTTGGTTTCATCTCTGCCATATTTTTGTGATCTGTTCTCTATTCTCATATCGGTAGTCTGGCTTTTACTGTTATAACTAGGCTCTTGTTTATAACATTTAATCTTTTTCCATGCCTCAGTCTTCCCCCAGTGCACTTAAAATTCTTTTAAAAAAATGTATTTAGTTCTTGAATAAATGATACCTGCACAAGGCACAAATTCAGAAAGTATAAAAGGATAAGTATTAAAAGTTAATTTTCGGGGCGCCTGGGTGGCGCAGTCGGTTAAGCGTCCGACTTCAGCCAGGTCACGATCTCGCGGTCTGTGAGTTCGAGCCCCGCGTCGGGCTCTGGGCTGATGGCTCAGAGCCTGGAGCCTGTTTCCGATTCTGTGTCTCCCTCTCTCTCTGCTCCTCCCCCGTTCATGCTCTGTCTCTCTCTGTCCCTAAAATAAATTAAAAAAAAAAAAAAAAAGTTAGTTTTCTTCCCTCCTTATCTTAACCACCCAGTTCCCTATCCTAGAGATAGCCATCACCACCAGGTTTTTTTTT
>NW_024412395.1:54775864-54795690 GCF_014898765.1 Herpailurus yagouaroundi | reverse complement strand
TCCAGGCTCTGAGCCATCAGCCCAGAGCCCGACGCGGGGCTCGAACTCACGGACCGCGAGATCGTGACCTGGCTGAAGTCGGACGCTTAACCGACTGCGCCACCCAGGCGCCCCTATAGTATTTTTAACATATGATACATTGTGTATGATACAGTATATAATGTATATATTATATAATGTGTGATACATGAAGTATGGATATTTTTAATGCATGAAATGTTTCTAGTGGAAGGATACATGTACAGACATTAACATACCTTACCTATATGTTCTATGCCTTTCTTAGAATTGTATCATGCTACACATCCTCATTCTTTTGCATTAAAAATTTTTTTGTTGGGGGGCGCCTGGGTGGCTCAGTCGGTTAAGCATCCGACTTCAGCTCAGGTCATGGTCTCGTGGTCCGTGAGTTCGAGCCCCGCATCCGGCTCTGGGCTGATGGCTCAGAGCCTGGAGCCTGCTTTGGATTCTGTGTCTCCCTCTCTCTCTGCCCCTCCCCCATTCATGCTGTGTCTCTCTCTGTCTCAAAAATAAATAAACGTTAAAAATTTAAAAAAAAGAATTTTTTTTTGTTGGATCTTAAGTGTAAAGCTCTCTCATTCTTAGCAGTGGCAACAACAGTGTTGTATTGAATGAGTATCTTGTCATTTAATAAGATTCTTATTGATGGGTATTTATTTTCAGTCATATTTCAGCTAACACTGTGGTGAATATCCTTATATACATGTACTCTTTTTTCCCTTAGAGAAAGTAAACATATCTGAAAGATAAATATCTAGGAGCAAAATTCCTGGATTAGAGGTTACAGTGCATGTATTTAATTTTTTTTTTTTTTTTTTTTTTGAGAGAGCATGCGTGAGCGGGGCAGGGGCACAGAGGGAGAGAGAGAGTCTTAACCAGACTCCATGTCCAGCGCGGAGCCTGCCGTGGGGCTCCGTCTTAAGACCTTGAAATCAAGACCTGAACCAAAATCAAGAATCAATACTTAACCACCTGAGCTACCCAGGCACCCCCTACAATGTATGCATTTACAATTTTGGAGGATACTGGAAGTTGTACCAATATGTTCTTTGCATAAGTTCTCTTCCCTAAAGACAGGCCATGCTGTTGGTTTCCTTGAAATCTTCACTGGCTTTTCTTTTGCCTTTATTTCCTTTCAACTGTATTAAGGTATAATTGATACATAAAATTGTATTCCATTACCTTTAAATTGAGGTCTGTTGAGTCTGCTGATAATTACAGAATTCCTGCTTTGCCAGATGCTGGAGATACAAAGATGCACTAAAGTTTTCACAGTCTAACAGGTTAAACCAGGGTCTCCCAATAGCCACATCATTGATATTTTGGGTCTGCTGATTGTTTGTTGTGGGGGATGTCCTGTGTATTTTAGGATGTTTAGCAGCATCCTTCACTTCTACCCACTAGATGCCAGTAGCACTCCCTACCTTACAGTCATGACAATAAAAAATGGCTTCAGACATTGTCAAATGTCCTCGGGAGGGCAGGACTCCTCTTCCCTTTGGGAACCATTGGGTTAGCAGACATGTAGAAGATTGTAATATAAAGTGGCAAATGATGTACTAACATTGAACTGATAGTACTTTGGGAGCAGAGAGAAGTAACCTTCCGATTGACATCTTTAAAGTCTTAGCTTAGATGCTACCTTGTCCCATAGCCGTTAGAGCCTCCTGCCTCCTTTAAATTACTGCTTGTTTAATAGCATCTATTTCCCTTGTTCTGTATTATAGTTACATGTTTGTCTCCTTTTGGAATTCAGTAGTCATTTCTCACTCATTTTTACGTCTGCTTTTTTCTTTTTCTTTATTTTTTTAAAACATTTTTTAAAAATGTTTTTATTTTTGAGACAGAGCATGAGCAGGGGAGGGGCAGAGAGGGGCTGAATCTGAAGTAGGCTCCAGGCTCTGAGCTGTCAGCACAGCGTCCGACGCAGAGTTCGAACTCATGGACTGTGAGATCATGACCTGAGCTGAAGTCAGAGGCTTAGCCGACTGAGCCACCCAGGCGCCCCTCTTTTTTTTTTTTTGAGAATGAATAAATGAACAAATATCAGTAATGGATACAGAAAAAAACATAGATTTGTCTGGTAATATATAAGGCAAATTTTACCTGCTTGCTTCTGAAATAGTTAACTTTGTTCCGATGTATGGGATGCGTGGTACCTGTTTATTTCATACCACTTTGAGTTGTGTAATTGTGCGAAATTTGTAGCTTTTAACAGACTCTTTACGTTTAGAATTCTGTTTCAGAAACCAACCTATAAACCTGTGGAGAAAAAAGCCAATAGAAGCAAAAGGAATTTTAGATTTAGTCTTGCCTGAATGTGAGGGAATTTAGAAGAATTAAATGACTTCACCTGAAGTCTTTTTTTTTTTTTTAACTCTGTTAAGTTTTGTATATTCTAAGAATAATGTGATGAGAGATTTTAAAAATGTAACTTCTTTATCTTTGAGCAATGCATACTGAACAGTTTGTGGATGAAATGTTATATCTGGGATTTGTTTCAAAATAACATGGAGACTATGTGGGTATGGATAAACAGAATTGTTCCAGAGTTGATTGTTGAAGCTGCATGATGGGTACATTGGGGGTTTATTATATTGTTCTAATTTTGTATATATTTGAAGTTTCTATACCAAAAAGCTTTTGGAAATGTAGGTCTTGTTCTCTCCTGTTTTTTATTAGGGGACATTATGGATTGCTGAGGTTTTAAAAGAGAAATTTATAAGATTGGACTTTAATTTTGGTGTCTAAAATCCCCTGTGTTGTTTTGGTTAGTGAGCCTTGTTCATAATAATAGCTTGGACATGGTTGTGTCACAAGTGTCAAGAGGGTGTATGGTTCTATGAAAACCTGGAAGATGGATTTTGACTGTTGAGACTGTTTCCCTGCTTTATCATGAAGATATGTGAAGATAAGTGATAAATTTTAGACACTATCCAGTTATACTAAACTACAATGAAATATTCTTGATTTTTCTTACACATGAAAGGGAAAAACTAGATAGATTTTTTATAAATGCTTTTGCTGTTTAAATTCTGGCAAAGGGATAGTAACTAAGGCCCAAGAGTTTGAGAGAAGAGAGGAGTTGAACAGGTTTCTTAGAGTGCAACTGTCTTTTGTCAAGTAAGTCAGATAGCCCTTAATTTTGATATTATGTGGTTAAGAGAAGGATGCATATTTTCATATTTCCAAGAAGCTTACAGATTTGTTGGGGGTATTTAAATCAGACACATGGAACAGTAATCAACTATATAAACCTATGTACAATTGACAGTATAAATCAGTGTGATGTTATAATTGTATGTTACAGATAATTGTGTAGAAGTTCAAAGAGGTCTCCAGTTGTCTGGGAAGACTTACAGAGAACAGAGAACCTCCAGAACTTCTGTAGAGGAATCTAAATTTGTATAGGTAGAGAAATGAAAGGAAGATATATACCAACAAGGCAAAAAGCATTAAGAGCACAGAGGCAGCCTATCCAGGAGACAGCCTAGCATTTCCCAAAAAAATGGTTTATGAGATGTTATTAGATATTATTAAACAAGTTAATGATAATTCTCTTTAACATGTAAAGTTTCTGAGAAATCCTGTGGAAAATAAACCTTGACTGTTTAAGGAAATGAAGTAGCATCCTTTTTCTTTTTTAAATTATGTATCTCTAAAGATTCGTATTTTGTTGGGTTAATTATAAGGAACACTTCGGAAAATACTGTAATAGCTGAAGAGAAGGCTGGGATGTTGTTTGGGGACTGGTGGCTGATAGGACACGTTTGGGTAAGACTGGGGAGCACTGACTATACTACTGGTGAGGATTTTAATATTTTTAACTGAAGGTTAAAAGGTTGAAGGTTTTTGAATAGATGAATAACATGAATTGATCAGTTCTTGGAAGGCGTACTTCAAGAATAGATTGGAATGGGAAGAAATTAGCACTAAAGAAGGTAGGAAGCTATTTCAGTTATGCAGGAATAAAGTAAGGAAGTATGAATGTTAGACATTTCAAAAGACAAATCCACACGATTTGGGTGATTAGCTGTTGGGAATAAAAGATTAGTCTTTTGTTTTAAAAAAGGTCATAATCATTGACAGTTGGGAAGGGAAACTGATCTAGGGGAAGCAAAGGGGAAGCAAAGGGAAAGCAGTTTTAATGGATTGAATTTGTAGTTCTAGGTTGAAATGACTATTGGTAGTAGACATAGAGGACTGAAATTCTGTAGAGGTGATGGACATGAAGTCATGAGAGTAGGTAAACTGGACAAGAGACTTAGAAAGATTTTCAGGAGATTTTTAGGGATGGAGACTGCAGTTAGCTGCCTTGGTAGTATCAATAAAACATATAGAAAAAGCTATATTTTCTACCATTTCTAGGATAATCTTGTAGGATTATAAAGTTTTAGTGGGTAATAATTTCTTTGGGTAGCAGAAGGACAGGCATTTGTTCTAATGTCTGGCATCAGAAAATTTAGTTTGGACTCCATAGATTTGGTTTTGGATGTTTTGTTGGTTGAGATTTGACTTGTCGGATTGTTTTTTCTCAGAAATGCATCTCCATGGATTGCTTATTGGTTCTGTTATCGCCTCTGCTTTATTTGAAAGAGCTTATTTTATCCTAGTCTTTTAATAAGTTAGAACACCAGACTTGAAAAGATTCTGTAAGGAGGAATTAAATGCTATATGAAACCAGTCCACATATATACCAGTGCATTTATTTCCTAAGGAAAATTTGCTTTCTTATTTACCTAAGCCCTTTCTTGTGATAACTTTTTTATTGCCTACTACATGTAACTCACTAGGATACTCTTTAATTCCCAGCATTTCACCAAATCCAGCTATTATCTTGGGTCCTCTAATATGCTAAAATTCTTTCTTTGAATGCTTAAATGAAGGTGGAATAGAATATAAGCATTTATTTTTAAGAGGAAGGGGGTTTCACCTTAAACCTGTGAAAATAAAACATCAGGCTTTGAAGTATTACCTTATAATTTGGATAAATAAGTAGGCAATTGGTTTTTATGTTATAGTGTTAAATGGCAGAAAGTTAACTGATAAGGACCATAAGGAAATCTTTTTGAAAAATATCCTTAATTTTGAGTAACATTATTTCTCTCTTTATTTTTCTTTCACCCTACTTTTGAGGAATGTGGCTTTTCCCCTACCATTTTTCTTCAGCCTGGACTTGTTTCAGCAGCAGTAATCACTTAGGGTTGGCATGAGAAGTTAAAGAAGATTTAAAGTACTTGTTTGCCACAATTGAAGTAAAAGGAGTATTTTGAGTTCTAGTCGCATCTTTTCAATTGCTTTTACCAAATCTTCAGAATCCTTTTTGAAGAAAAAATTACGTTCCATAGTGAAGAAACTATACGTATTCTAGAGTTCCTGTTTTAACTGGCTAGTAGTAGAAGTAGTTTACCATTTTATCGTTTTGCATTTTGAAGTGGGTGTATATTGGGAAAAAAGAAAAATGTGGAATTCCAATTCCTTGAAGATGTAATTTGAAAGTTTTAAAATGTGATTTAAAAAATGGAGATGGTAGTCATTAGTGCTATCTACCTATTGTGTCTGGTTTTCTTTCTGGGCACACCCAACTTGGGTGTAGCCCTATAGCTTACTTTGGCCAATGAAACAGACCATAGTGACTACTCTGCTAGCCTTGACCCCTAAGTGTGGAAAGCAATGCAGTACACCCTCAGCTGACCTATGATGGACATGAATAAAAAGATAAACCACTGAGGTTTCAGGGCTTGCTTGCTATTGCTCCTGCAACCTAATTTTGCCCTGCATGGTTCAATATGGTAGGCACTAGCTGTCTGATGCAGTGAAGCACTTAAATTGTGGCTGGATTGAACTCAGATATGATTAAGTGTAAGATACAAACTGGATTTTGAACATTTTAGTATGCAAGAAAATAAGAATGTAAAATAGGTCAATTTCTGTACTGTTTATGGGTTGAAGTGTAATTATTTTGAATATATTGGGTTAAATGACATATTATTAAAATTCACTGTTTTTAAGTTTTTTTATGTGGCATCTAGAAAATTTAGAATTACGTAAGTGACTTGCATTATGTTTCTGTTGGGCAGCACCTGTGTTGTGTAGCCTACTCTGACTAAAATCAAAATTAATACTGTAGGGTGCTCTAACAAAAAAATCTTCAGATGTGGTTCAAGGATCAGGCAGCAAGGAAACTGATATTAGAGGCTGGGAAGATGCTGTGCAGAGTCGTTTGCAATAACTTGAGGACAAGTAATATACCTAATGCATTTGTAGCTTTAGGGGATGAAGCTGGAAAACAAATTGTATTTTAACTGCTGTTGGCTCCATTTGACAAGATATAAGGAAATGAGCTAGAAAATGATTGGCTGGTTTGCATGTAGGAATGAGAAGCTATTTGGGGATTTGTAGGATTGGAAGAAGCAACTGGTTCTCACATTCAGTCAGTAAGAGATGAAACTGAGAAGCCTTTTGAGAAAATAATTAAAAGTCTTATGGCAAGGATCCAAACAAGGTGATGACCATCATCCATTGTTAAAATATCTGAATGCATTAAGGTGACTCAGAGTAATGGCCTACTAATTCATTTTGGTTAGGGAAAAGAGATGAAAGTATGGCTTCCTTACTAAAGCCAGGTAAAGGTAAGCCCTAAGTACTCAGAATTAGGTAGAGAGACACAGTTTCATGTGACAAGAAAGCCAGCAAATCTAGTCAGTCTAAGCTGTATCTAGAAAAAAAATCTGTGGTCTAGATACTGGCACTTGGAAATGGCTAGAATCAAACATATAAGAAAGCCTTCTAAGTTTTTCAGGGAGTTGTATAGCTGAAGAAACCACAAGCATGAAAAAAGTGTGAAAAAATTGTAACTGATTGAGATTTAATATTCTTAGTCCCTGCCCCTTAACCTTGTACCAGCAGGCTGAGAATTCTGCTTAGCTGGGGAGGCACATTCTGTGTCCACTTCATTTGTGGTAAGCAGGATAATAGACAAGGAAAAACGTCCTGGAGGGTAGAGCTAAGAGGCATAGAGAACACTGCTGAGAAACTCCTCCTAGTGATCAGAGTATACCCTGCCCCCACCCCGTCTGTTCAGCGAGGTTTATGAATTACTATGAACCACTGACTGTTGTCTCTCCTGTTCCCTTTCTTTTGAGTGAGAGTGGTTTTCTATGGTTATACTTAACCTCATTCTTACCTCATTTTTATGGTTATACTTATATTTACATATATCATTGTGTATTTTTTATGTGTAGGGAGAGGTAGATAACTTGTTTTAGTAAATAGGTTTCTGTGAAGAGGGGCCACATCTGGATCTGATAGATTATTTCCATACCATCAACAGATCCTGGTCTTTGAGCTTAATGCTATTACTAGATGGAATTTTCAGGTTGTGTTCTACAGGTAGGGGACAGGTGTATTCCTCTTGTCGGAAGGAGAATAAATTAAATGTTTGACCACAAAGGGGACTTGGGAGTCAGGATTCTTCATAAATAGTCCAATTCTGTTCTCTTGATGTTTCCTGTCATTTTTGAAGTCAGGTGTGGCCATGTGAATTATGGCCAATAAACTGAATTGAAATTTAAAAGCAGGATGTGGTTTACCACATTCCTTTTTACCTTGTTCATCAAGGCAGTCTTGGAAGTGTGTGTCAGGTAGCATTTAGGTTCATGAGGGACTGATGAGCCAGCTGACCCCCCCTGCAAATCTGAATTGGATATGTAAAATTAGTGAGAAATAAATAATTTTGTTGTGTCAAGCCATTGAGATTTGGGATTGTTTATTACTGTGGCACAACCTTACTAGTCCTGATTGATGGGTTAGATTATAATTTTAGTGACAGTAGGTGCTCATTAAATGTTTGGGTTGAGGACATTGGAATCTAAGGGCAAAGGAAAATGGATAAACTCTAAAACTGCTGAGGTGCGGCTTTTGGGTTTGTTTTCCTTGTGATAGCCAAGCCCAAGAATGACAAGGTGCCCCTCTTATGTAGGTGGTATGGCAAAGAGATGATGTTAAGTAGAAGACAAAGGAAAAGATAGAAAAACAATGAAACTTTTAACATACAACTAAACATAATTGTTCAAAGTTGTACATAGGTGGTGTGGTTTCCTATTCCTGATGATAGCAACTCAAGTTAAGATTGTTGAAAATCCACAGAAAGTGTTGTTGAATAATCCTTAGGGGGAAAAATAGGCATTTCTGAGACATTGAGGAAAAGGAATCTTTTGTTTAAATGGAGAAATTTTTTTAAAATGAGGCAGGGGAAAAAACCCCAAACTATTATTTTTCCTAGTCATATAGTGGTAGCAATATGGCTATCAGAACCTCAGTATGTAAAACTGACCTCATGGAGTTGCTCTGATTTACATGAGGACCTGGGACCCTACGTATTCATTTTCTCTACTGACAGATTTACAGTTTATAGTGTCCTTTACAGACACTTTGAAAGCCCTTAAGCTGCAACAGGTATAGCCACTGTGGCATAGTTTTTGGAGTTTCTTAGGAGAAGCCTCAGGAGAAGCCTTAGGAGAAGCCTCCGATTCTTTAGGCCTAATTTTTCCAGTATTCAGATACAATTTTTAACAAACTTGGCTGATTTCCAGTTTCAAGTTGGGTTGGAAGATACACATTAGAAAGGATAATGGGTGTGTAGCTTGGGAGACAGGGTTGATATCACTAGAGTTGGGAAGAAGGCAAAAAAAAAAAAGTAGATATATGAAATAAAAAAATGGAATTCTGGACTTAGTGCAGTGTTCTAGGGCTTGTCCAGTACCAAATTATTTTAATAATGAATTGCAGTCATTAAAGATTAAATAATATTTTCAGGTTCTGCTAAAGAAACTAGGTAAGTGTGTAATTATTTCTGGAGAGATTTCCATTCAAAATATGGTACCCTGTGGTTATCTTGTAAACTACCATCCTAAACAACTCATGCCTTGAAGGTTTTGAATTTTAGAAGTTTTCAGTGTATTTTTAAAGTGATTCGAAGGGCACCCAGGAGCCTCAGTTGGTTGAGTGTCCAACCTCGGCTCAGATTGTGATCTCATGATTCGTGAGTTCAAGCCCTGCAAACGGGCTTTCTGCTGTCAGTGCAGAGCCCGCTTTGGATCCTGTGTCCCCCACCCCCACCCCCCATGTCCCTCCCTCTCTTGTGTGCGTGTGCTCTCTCTCTCAAAAATAAATAAACATTAACAAAAATAAAGTGGTATACAAATAAACATTGAAGTAGTAGATAATACTCTTCTCCAGTGTTTAATTTTAAGTTTTTATAATTAAAACTTAATGAAAAGAGCCTACCTTATTTAAATTTGAGAAAATGAGTTTATATTATGCTGTATTCCATTGCCATTGTATTTCAAGAAGTTATGATAATATGTAGTATCTAAAAAGCATAACTGAAATCTGTAATGACTATTTTTTAAAGAAATATATTTTTAAAAATTTTAGTTAACATGCAACTCAGTATTGGTAAAGAGATATTTTAAGAGAGGATTGCAAACCATGTATTTTAGAAGAGAGTTCTTGCAACATGAAATGAGAATGACTTAGTAATGAAATCAACGTAGAGGTTTTTTTTTTTTTTTTTTGGTTGCATTCTTGATGAGTAATGAAACGTATATATCTGAACATGGAAGAAGTTTATTGGGTAGCTGGCATGAAAACTGAGAATAGGATTGTGTGAGGTGAGGTTAAAGAATCATACATAACTTTTTGATTGCTGTTTTTGTAGATTTCCACCCTTGCTTTTTTACTAAGGAAAAAGAGTTTTTTTAAGTGTAATTTTGTCATCATATACTTAGACTAGGAAGTTGTTTCCAGGGATAGAATATTTAGAAATCAGGTGGTAAGAATGTTAATTAACTTCTATAAGATCCAACTTATGTTATGGTCACAGTTTTGAATAAAGAGCAATGTTTTATCTCCCAGTTTAAGTATTTAATATATTCATAATATGTCACTTCAGTTCATCTTCAGTTGTCTCCGAAAACTGAATCTACTCTTAGAATGAATGTTTGGTACTATTAGGGCATGAATAGAGAGAGTTGTGATAACCACTTGTAACAGATCACTTTCTTGCTGTTCCTTAGCAGTCAAGGATTATTGGAAACTGTCATCCTTTTTGGTATTTTAACCTGGGGATGTGGTAGAGAACAACTTTTATCTTTTTTTTTTTTTTTTAAACTTTAGAGTAACTTTAAAGTCTCTTCTTATCTGAGGGAGAGAGGAAAACTAGTCTGTAAAACTTATGGGGGAAGGGAGGAGCCTTATACTGTCTGCAGTACTGTCTTATATTGATGTGTATCCTTTACAGTTATTCTGAACTTGTTATCTGTGACATTGAAGGTTCTATCTGTGAGGATCCTCAAATGAAGTCCTCTATGGTGGGAAGCAACAGGGAAGATTTTTCCAGATTTTTTTTTTATTGTAAAAAGCACATCACATTAAATGTACCATCTTAACCATGTTTAAGTGTCTAGTTCTGTAGTTAACACTCAACCTTCATGGGACAGATCTCTAGAGCTCTTCCTCTTGTAAAACTGAAACTGTATCCATTTCCCATCTTCCCTCTCCCTAGTGCTTAGCAACCACCTTTCTACTTTGTTTCTGTGATTTTGACTACTTTAGATACTTCATATTAGTGGAATCATACAGCATTTGTTCTTCTGTGAATGGCTTATTTCACTTAGCATATAATGTTTTCAAGTTTATCCATATTGTAGCATGTGACAGGATTTCCTTTTCTTTTTTTTTTTTTTTTTTGTAAGGCTGTACAATATTCCATTGTAGGTATATACAACATTTTCTTTATCCTCCCCAGATTTTAAAAGTCACATTAATTTCATTTGATCAAACTACAGTTAAAGACATATATTCATATGTAGGGAAGCTGACTTATTTAAGCTACTTTTCCTGGGAACTAACCCCGGTAGAGAACCGATTTTTAGCAATAGTTGGAGTATGTTTTGCATAATTTTTTTCCTTGTGTTCTGACTCTATCCGTTTTTGATTATGTGACTTCTAACTACTTGAAACTACTGTTTGTTTTCTTATCTATTAAGTAGAGGATATATATTAAGTGCTTACAGTAGTGTCTGAACAAGGAGTAAATCTTAGGTGTAATTTGATAGAACGCTGCTCCCTTTAACAGAGACTTAATATTTTACTGTTTATAGTATATTAATTGCAAGTCACATAGCCTTTTTCTCATATATTTGTGGTATGGTTATAAAGTGAAGTCTTCTATAAGGCATATTAGAAAATCAGTTATTTCTAATTATGTTTACATTTGTGTGTGTGTGTGTGTATCTGATAAAAGCTTCTATTGTCTATATTTACTAGGATGAATAATCCTATTGTATAATCTCTACTTGGGTAGAAAAGCTTTGAAGATGATTCTGAAAACTGCTATAAAAAAGAGAAGGAGGATTTGAAAAAGATTAGTAGAGATGAAAGATTAATTTTAAGTAGGGGGAAGGGAGCAGTCATAGAAGAATAATCTAGGTTTAGAGAGATAGGATCTGTGGGAAAGAGATTGCTTCATGTTAAAGCACAGATAATATATGTACATATATTTTGTTTAAAATAGGTAAAGGAATAAAGTTTGGTTTTAAAACTTTCCCCTAAAGTGTTAATTTCTTTTGATTAGACTAGCACAGTTATATTTCTAGGAATCAATGTCTGGAGTTTAGAACTAGCTCCTTGAAAGAAAAATTGGAAAAAGAGACTTGGTAGCTCTCACATATCCTTAGGAATCTGAATAATTATGAATGTGAAAATCTAATTAATATATGAGATCTTGTAGGATTATCCTATAATTCTGTTCAGGTGATTTTTTTTTTTTTTTATGGCAGGTGAAACTGATTAAAGGGAAAATGTAAATAAAACTTTAGAATCAAATGAAATAATTTCATCAGAGCTTAAAAAATTGAAGGCAGAATATGAAAGCCTTTGATAAGAACAACAAAAATCCTAATGATATACTATTGATAAAGGAGAATATCTCATTTTATCAACAGTATGGTAATTCATATTTATCTAGTATTATTTATTTAAATTAAATATGCATATTCCAGACTTGATAAACCAGTTAAGAATGTATCTTAAATATTCCATTAGCTCTGTTGATAAATAGTCTTAGGAGGAAGCGTTTAGCATTTTCTGGTAATATTTTTAATAGAAATCTATGCATGTCCTGGGTTATTAATGCCTGACTAATATTGATTATACATACAGATTACCACTGGTGCCTTCATTGATTCCATGTCAGCTCTGTTTGTGTTACATATGATATGCCTGCTCACTCTCTCTTTTTACATGCTTTTAGCACGATGCTGCATATTGCTATTTATATATCCTTGAATTGAATGAATTTATATTTTCTGATTTTAACTAAATAACCTTTAAAGTGGACAAGTGTCTTTAATATCCACGTAAAGAAGCCATGCATTGACTAGCAAAGAAAATGAAGTTATCACTGAACACCCAAAAAAATGGCAGAGTAGTCACTTTCTCTCTGCTATTGATAACATTGAATCTTGCCCTAAATATTTTGTTGTGGCATTATCTAATATTGAGCTACTGTAATTAACAATAAAATTAAAATTGTTAATCTCTTACATGTATTTGTTTTCTAATATTTTATAGTCAATTAGAGTGTATATGCTTAATATTTATGGGGTGCATATTCACAGCTTTACTAATAGTGCCAATCAAAGATTTGGAGACCACTGGCTGGCTTTATCTTCCTAATCCACAAAAGCAGCCAAACTTTCTTTCCTCCTTCCTTCCTTTCTCTTTCTCTTTTTCTCCCTCCCTCCCTTCCTTCCTATTTTGTTTTATTATGGTAGGCCATGAAAACAACCATAAACGTGAGACAATACTGCCATATACCAAACCAGATGAAAAGGAAATTTAAACATTTTGAGGTAGAGAGTAAATACAATTTTAAAAATAGTGCCATTGGGGCACCTGGGCTTAGTTGGTTAAGCCTTCAACTCCTGATTTTGGCTGTGGTCATGATCTCGGGGTTTGTGAGTTCTAGCCCTTGGGATTCTCTCTCTCTCCCCTCCCCTCCCCCCCCCCCCCGCTCTTGCTCTCAAAATAAATAAATAAACTTTAAAAAAAAGTGCTGTTTATTTTAACATTCTTTTTTTTTTAATGTTTGAGAGAAAGAGAAAGCGTTGCACATGTGCACCAGCAGGGAGAGGCAGAGAGAGAGAGGGGAATAGAGAGAGAATCCCAAGCAGGCTCCATGCTGTCAGTGCAGAGCCTGGCGTGGGGCATGATCCCACCAACCATGAGATCATGACCTGAACTAAAATCTACAGTCAGGTGCTTAACCAACTGAGCCACCCAGGCATCCCTCTTTGAGAATTTCTATTTATATTGCTTCAATTTTTTTTTTTTTGCATTTAAACTTGTTTTTTCTTATGTACCCAAAGTCCTTTCAAATAAGCACATTTGTTTTTTTAAGCATATTCATTTTTTATATTGTTAGTATATATTAATACATGTATTTGCTACTAGACATGTTAAATCTGCCTTTGTTGGCTAGCTTAGGAACATCAGTGACATTCTTAGAATGCTTGCTTTCCCAGCATAACTCTTGGGAAGTGTCGTATGTACTTGTTTGCAATTCATCTTTCATTTTTTCAATCTACTCTAGGCAGGATTGTGTCCTAACTTCTCTACTGCAACAGTTTTTGTCAAGATCACCAGTGATTACCACATTTTTACATCCAAAAGTCATTTCTCAGTCTTCATTTTACCTGACTCATCAAGCACTGACACCTATGACTATGTTCTTGAAATGACTGCTTCACTTGCTTTCTGGACACTAGTTTCCTCGTGTCTCTGGCTGGTTCCTTTTAGTCTCCTCTACTTGTGAACGTTGAAGTGCCCAGGGTTTCCTTTTGTCTGTATTCCATTCCAAGTCACTCTCAGTAATCAGCTGTATATGCTGATGGATGTCCAAATTTATATCTGCAGGGCATGCTTTTGCCTGAACTCCAGAGCCATCAACTGCCTGATGAGCATCATCATTTGGTTATTTCATAGGCACCTCCAAACTTTCATATCCAAAAATGGGGGCCTGATTGGCACCCTTCTCCCACAGTCTTTTCACCTTCCAGTCTACCCTATCTCAGTTAATGGCAGCTCCATCTCTTTTATTACACAGCACAAAAACCTTAGAATTGTCTTTAACTCCTTTCTTGTTCTCACACCTCACAAAAAAACAAACCTGTTAGTAATTAACAGGTTGTTAGCAAATGTCATGGACTCTACCTGACTGGCCAGTCCTTACTACTTCCTCAATAACACCTTAATTTTAGGCCACTATCATCTTTTGCTTTGGTAATTATATATTAGCTCCCTAATTTAATTAGTTTCCCTACTTATGTCCTTGTTCCCAACAGTCTCTTTAATGCAGCATCCAGAGTGATACTGAATTTATTTTAGTAAGATGTAATTTAAATTATATCACCCTTCTACTCCTAATGCCTTGGTGGCTTCCCTCACTCTGAATGAAATGTAAAGTCCTTATAATGGTCTATGAGGTAATATGCAATGTGTAACATCATATATGGTCATCTCTCCTCCTCTTCCACATTTTTACTTTGTGATCTTATCTCTTACTACACTTTCTCCATATTCATTTCATTCTACTCACACAGGCCTCTTTGCTTTTCTTTGAATACACCAAACATGCATCCAACTTGCTTTTCCTTCTGCCCAGAATACTTTCTTCCACCTTGCTCATCCTTTGCCTCCAGGCAGTTTTCTCTGACCCCTCTATTTAAAACAGCTAGTATTTCACTCCTTTCACTTCCTGCTCTCTTTACCATTCTCATTACACTTTATCACCTAAAATGCTGTGTATTTACTTAATTGTTCTGTCTTCTCGCAACTAAATAGGAAACTTGATGAAGGTAACTGTTGTATTAACTGTTTATCCTTAGAACCTACAACAGTGCCTGGCACATTATTGTCACTCACATACTTGTTAAGTGAATAATATTATATTCTAAACTTCAGTTTATGGGCTTAATTTTTAGAGCACACTCATCTCTTAAAGGTTTTTGTTTTGTTTTGTTTTGTTTTAAATTCCTATGTCGGGGAAAGGTGTTAGTTGATTATAAGGAACTAGAGATGAAGCCGCAACAAAAGAAGCTGATTGACACAGAATTCCGAAGTAATCTATAGATTACTCAAAAAAATTTTTATTTAGAATAATATTTATATTGAAGTATAATACACATTCAGAAAAATGTAAAATCATATGTGTGTACCTTGATGAATTTTTATAGAATGAACACCTAGGAAAAATTACCCATATCAAAATATAGGACATTATGAACAAACCAGCAATTTCCTTAGACCCAGTTATTACCCCTTTTTAAAGATAGGCAGTCACCGTAGAGTAGTTTTACCTGTTTTAAGCTTTATATAAAAATAGAATTTCTAGAGAGACAGAGAGAGAAAAAAATGTGAGCCTTTTGTTTTAAATTATGTTTGTGACCTTCATTCCTGTTGCATATAGGTTGTTAATTTTCATTGTTTTAACACATTTAACTGTATGAATGAATATATTATGATTTATTTTCCATTCTAATACTGGTGGACATTGGAATTGTTTCATTTAAGGTGAACTTTTAGTGTATGCATTTCTGTTGGAGTGAAATTGCTTGGGTTATAGGGTATGCATAGGTTTAGTTTTAGAAGATGTGGTCAAAAGGTTTTCTAAAATTACACCGATTTATACACCCACTAGTAGTGTGGGAGAGTTTTAGTTATTCCACTACTTTGCCAACAGTTGGCCTGGTCTGTTTTGAATGTTAGCCATTGTGGTGGTATGATACCTCATTGTGATTTTGCTTTTTATTTTCCTGATACCTAATAATACTGGGTACTTCTTCATACTTGTATGGTCTATTTTGATGGATTATTACTTCCCTTTCCTCTGAGCCTTACAAATAGATTTCTAAGAATGATTAGGTACCACATGTAAGACATTAATAGAGCACAGTAAAAAATATTTTCCTGTCGTCTACACTCAGCTATTGAGGAAGATGTAACCTTGACTGCCTAGTACTGGAGACTTATTTTTAAGGTGTCTGTAATTAAAATGATATGCAGTTAGCAAAGGGGAATTATTTCCAATTTATTGGGTTAATTAATTTTATCATTAAGATTCTAAAATACCCCAGATTGCGTATGAACAAGTGGAGTGATTTAAAAATTGGTGTAACACATTTTGGGCAATTAATCTATTATTTTTAGTGAACACTTAGTGGTCCTGTCCCTATGAAATGACTTTTAATCTTATAAAAAAAACACTGCTCTTTATGTATTATTTGCAGATAGAAGGAGCATAGAGAAGCAGAGGGCAAAGTCTCTCCAGGTAGATTATTGCCTATATTGGAAGTTCCTCCTTAGGGAAGTTTTTGTTCATTTAGTCAGGTTGTATTTTCTGAGCACTTTGGAGTGAAGCACTCAATATCTAAAGGGATGTATGAGCCAATAAATATAATTCTACCATAAGTATATATAAAAGAGATGACATTTGAAGTAGCCTTTAAGGATAAATAGAGGTTAGTTCGATGAAAAAGGAAAAGAGATAGAAAACAGTCCAGGCAAGATGCACACACAAGGGAGTGACATTGAGAGAGGGCATGTATTCTGAAAATGGTGAGAATTTCAGTGGGTTTTTTTTTTTTTATTGTTTATTTATTTTGAGGGAGAGAGTGCAAGTGGAAGAGGGGTAGAAAGAGAATCCCAAGCAGGCTCCCACTGATGTGTGTGGGGCTTGATCCCATGAGCTGTGAGATGATGACCTGAACCAAAATCAAGAGTCAGATGCTTAACCCACTGAGCCACCCAGGAGCCCTGAGAATTTCAGTGTTTTTAATAGGTTTGGAAGACCAGGCTGGGGCCAGGTTGAGAACATTCTTGAATACCAAGTTAATGAGTGTGGTCTTTATACTGTAGAAAATAGAGAATTAGTGTAAGTATGGTTATCAGGAAGGTGATGTCATTAGATTTTTATTTAAGAAGAACATTTTAGAGGCTGTGGAGAAGATGGATTAGCAAAAGAGGAAGATGAGAGGCTGGCAATGGACTGACAGGACTCAGCTAGAGTTGATAGTCCGAAAAATTAGGTGACTTGTAATGCTGTCAACTAAAGGAGAAGGTTGGTTGGTGGACAAGATGGGTTCAATTTACATGTGAAGTTTTTTTGCTTGTGCTGTATTCAGATTCAGTAAGAAAGGACACTAAATTGTGAGTATTTATGTCCATGACACAATGTTTAAACGTATTTTGTAGGTTCCAGTAAGAGAACTAGCAATGGGGGCAGGAACGTGCTATATAATATCTTCATTCCCTCAGTCAAGTTGCATTTCATTCTTGCCCTCTCTCATCAATTGCTTTTTTTTCTTCTCTTTGGTGTCTTCAAGTCTTCTGTCTCTCTAGACTGCTTTATCCATCCTTGATATTAGTATTTTGTCCTCCTTTTTACCTGCTACCTCATCACAAATAATGTAAGATGAGCAGCTTTAAAAACATCTGATAAACTGCCTCATGTGTGGACTTCAAACTTACTCTACTCTGGATATGTGGTATCCATGTACTGTGTCTTTTCTTTAACTTACAAAGCTAGTATTATGCAGTATTTGTGCAAGTACTTACGTATCTGGTCATAGTGATACAGATGGACATCAGATTATAAAGGAACAGAAGTCAATACACATTTATGTTTTGTATTTGGAGGAATTTTATATATAGTGTAATTCTTCATCTTTTCACTGAGCAAATAGAAACCAATTTTCCTTCAATTTCTAGCCATCGAATTCTCTCTGCATCTGGAGTCTAGCATTGTTCACAGCACATAGCAGCTAATTACTTATGGGATGAACAGATGTGCTTGTAGAGGGAGTTGTGGCTGTGCTCCATCAGCTGAACTTGTAGGTTCTATGGGTCATCATCCCCTCCTCACTTTTTAGGGGTTTCAAAATCCTGTATTTTCAACCAGTCTCTCTGTAATAGATCTTTCTCATAAGCATTTAAACATGTTCAAGTTTTTTGTGTCTTTAAAAATAAAACAAAACACTCCCTCCCCTTAATTCTCCTCTTTGGTCCTCTCAAGCTTCTATTGCCATATTTTTGTCTCTCTCTCAAACCAGACTTCTTGAAGAACTTATCTGTACTTGTTATTAAACACATTCGCACTTGCCCACTTTCTTAGTTTCTTTCTTAACTTATTTGCAGTATTTGATGTTGACCACTTCCTTTCTTTCTTGAAACACATTCTTTCATTGATGTAGCACATTTTCCTGGATACTAATTTCCTTTGCAGGTTCCTCCTCTTTTGCCTGTTCCCTAAATGTTTGTATTCCTCACTGGCTACTTTCTTTTCTCATCCTCTTTATAGTCGTGGAGTGATCTAACCTACTTCTTTGGAAAGACTCCCATCACTGTATATATACCGATAATTTCTGTATCTCCAGCACTTGCCTCTATTTTGAGCTCCAAAGGTATAGGTCCTGCTTCTGTACTCATTCAGACTCCATGGTCTTGAACCTTGAACTCATTAACTGTCCTTCTTTAATTCTACTTGGTCTTTCTCCAGTATTTCCTATTTTGGTGAATGGCACTGCTCTCTACCCTGTTGCCCATGCCATGCTTCCCTTTCTTCCTACTCCCCCCCCCCCCCCCGATACTTTGTTGTGGTCATCCTGATAAAATAAACTAGTTTTACACTGTTTGAGGTGTTTTTCTTGGTTGTTGGTTATACATTCTAGTTTTCATTAGTTTAAATTCAGCAGTTACAAGACACATTTGATTTTTTTAAAGCTATTTTTGCCCCAATTATTAGTGACTAATTTGGATTTAAAATAATAATTTTCCATTGAGATTTTTGGTTTACTACATAAATCAGAATAAAAATCTGTGAGAATTTGGTTTACCGAAGATGGTTATATTCAGTGTTTGTTTTAAATCCTGTATTGTTTATTTATTTATTTATTTATTTTTTTAATTTTTTTTTTTTCAACGTTTATTTATTTTTGGGACAGAGAGAGACAGAGCATGAACAGGGGAGGGGCAGAGAGAGAGAGGGAGACACAGAATCGGAAACAGGCTCCAGGCTCTGAGCCATCAGCCCAGAGCCCGACGCGGGGCTCGAACTCACGGACCGCGAGATCGTGACCTGGCTGAAGTCGGACACTTAACCGACTGCGCCACCCAGGCGCCCCAGTATTGTTTCTTTAAAAAAGTTTTCTGAGATGAAAAACCTCTTCATTTTCATGTAGAAAATGATATTGTATCATTATCGATATAAAGATGTTTGGCTCTGCTGAGAAAATGACACAACTTCCTGCCATGTCCATTCTTCCTTACCATTGCCTCCTCATTTTGTTTCCCAATCTGGTTTGTAATAAAACTCCTTGAAAATAGAAACTGTCTCTCATATTTCTGTCTCCTTCCATAGTGACATCGTGGCCATTATAGATATTTTCGTAATGATGACTTAATTTAAAGGTTAGATTTGTGAGTAACAGTTTCAAGTGAATGATCCCTTCTTTTGCATTCACATAGTACCTATTGATAGGAACGATTGATATAGGCTGTGAAGGGTTTTAGAATTTGCTCCAATCTGAATTGACTGTTGGATTTATTGATAAGCTGAACGAGTATATAATTGAAGTTTCAGATTGCTTGTGATTTAGCCTTCGCTTGCTTAAAAGAAATGTCTTTTTCTTTCTTTCTTTCTTTCTTTCTTTCTTTCTTTCTTTCTTTCTTTCTTTCTTTCTTTC
>NW_024412395.1:54716783-54775854 GCF_014898765.1 Herpailurus yagouaroundi | reverse complement strand
TTCTTTCTTTCTTTCTTTCTTTCTTTCTTTCTTTCTTTCTTTCTTTCCATCCATCCATCCATCCATCCATCCAAGTTAGTTAGCATATGTAGTGCAATAATCATTTCAGGAGTAGATTCCAGTGATTCATCCCCTGTGTATAACACCTAGTACTACAAGTGTCCTCCTTTTAATGCCCCTTACCCATTTAACCCATCCCCCACCCACAGCCCCTACGGCAACCCTGTTTGTTCCCTGTATTTAAGAGTCTCTTATGTTTTGTCCCCCACCCTGTTTTTACATTATCTTTGCTTCCCTTCCCTTATGTTCATCTGTTTTGTATCTTAAATTCCACATATGAAAATTACTTTTCTTAATAAATCTTTTAAAAAGCAAGCTCTCATGCTGGCTTTATTCTCTTTTTGGCTGAATTCTTTGATATTTAGAGTAAGATAGAAATGAGAACCAATGATTATGTTTAGGACCAATGGTTATGTTCCATAGACATGATTTTTGACTTTTACATAGTATTCACTTTACCTTAGAGAGGCTCACATCTCATGCTTTTTGGGCCAGTGGGCTGCTTCTCATCTGTATTTGCTTTTTTCTTTAGATATTAGGATCAAGGAAGAAGAACCTGATCCTGAAGAGTGGCAGCTCAGTGGTGATTCTACATTGAATACCAATGATCTAACACACTTAAGAGTGCAGGTGGTAGATGAAGAAGGGGACCAACAACATCAAGAAGGAAAAAGACTTCGAAGGGTAGCTTGCACCTGTCCCAACTGTAAAGAAGGTGGTGGGAGGTATGCACACATGAAACATACTCTTTTTTTTTAACACTGCTAATATCATCACCCTAATTTTTGAAATACTGCATGCGGTATCACTTAATTATGGGAAGTTTCTCATTACATGATCATTTTGTGTGTATGTCTGTATGAGTGTGGCAGAAAAAGTTAGGGGACAAAATATGTAAGATAGAATTTTCAGATCGAAGTGCCTTTTTTAAAACTAAAGTTACTTAATTTGCCTTAAAAAGAAATGTAACAGATGCCATTTAACAGGCCCATATGAGAAATTAGCCTATTTGCAAACCAGCAATGAGATTTGCCTAAATACAGATAAAGAGTTGATTTTTAGCTTGAGAATAGCAGTTATATAAAAATAAGTTCAGAAATAGTTGATAAGCATAAACATTTTCTATTTTCAACAGAAATGAATAATAAGCCTTAATGATGGAATTTTTTAAGAAAGTGGAACTGTAGTATTTTAATTCTGTACTTTAAAAAAATAAATGTTAGGACAGAATAACATGACAGGAAAAACTCAAAACAGATCACTGATTATATTAAATGTGGATGGATTAAACTTAATAATTAAGACCTTGAAACTCAGATTGTATTTTAAAAACAAAATCCAGCCTTATGTTAATTATAGGGAGCATCTCAGATAAATTGGCACAGGAATGTTGAAGGGGTGGAAAAAGATTTATTAGGCAAATGTTAACAAGAAAACTTGGATAGCAGTGTTACTGTCAGACAACGAAGGATCAGGGTGAAAATCATCACATGGTTAAATAGCGGTAGGTTTCTTAATAATACGAAGTTTTCACCAAAGGAGATGTAATAGTTACGATACTTTCCCCCCATAACATTGAAATATATAGAGAGCAGAAACTGATACAACTCTTAATGACATACTAATCAAATCCCTAGTCATAGTGAAAAGCCTTAACACATCTCTCTCAGAAATATGCCATAAATAGACAAAATATACTATTAACACAGTTAATGAGCTTAAGCTAATAGAAATAGAGCCTATCTGCCTTCGAGTTGGTGTCATTAGTTGATTTGTACATTGGCCAGCCCATTCACAATGATGGTAACAGTGACTAATAACTGCTAACATTGAGGGCTTACTGAGTTTTAGATGTTAGAAAGTCTTATAAATGAGGCACAGAGAGGTTGAATGATTCTTAAGAGCAACATGCAACTGGGATTTGGACCCAGTTTCTTACTCCAGAGCATTAAGCACTAAACTGTACTTACTACCTCTTGAGTGGATTTGCTTCTATATCAGATCCTTAGGTATTTTTATTTACTGGGTAATTATTTGTTTGAAATATTATTTATTCTTTGACATGTGTTGGCCAATTTAAATAAGTTTGGTTAGACAATAACTTTTCTGAAATTTACTCTCCTTTTTAGAGGAACTTTAAAGATAAATTTGTTCGTGAAAGTCCAATCTAATTGAGGGTCAAGATCTGGCCTATATTTTACTTAACGCATTTTCTTGAAAATGAACTTCCTTTAGATTTGTATTTATTAAACTAATATGTGCTCATAAAAATTCAGAAATCTAGAAGAATATTAAAACAATACCAAACTTCTACCCCATGTCAGGATAACCATTATAACATTTTTGTATGTAGCCTTTCAGACTTTACGTATCTTTTAAAGTGGAATCATTCTCACTGTTTACATGTCTGCTCTTATTTTGAAAATTTTTGTGACCATATTTCCAAGTCTGTATAGAGTCTACATCAAGTTTTTAATGGCTGTTAATACTGTTGTATGGATGCGTAAGAATTTAACATCTTTTTTGAGAGTTTATTGCTGTCATTCTAATCTTACACATACATTTTTGCACCTTTGTCTGATTACTTCATCACTGTAAGTTGGCAGAAGTGAAATTGTTGGATCGAAGGGAATTGTCTGCTTTTCTATCTGTTTCAAGTTAGACTCCTACCAGTGGTGTATGAAAGTATCTGCTTTCCCACACCCTTGCCAACAATGGATTTCATCATTTTTTTAAATACCTTTTAAAGTCTGGTATGAAAAATAATTCCTCATTATTATTTCATTTAGTATATTTTTTGTTACATTGTGAGATTGAACATTTTTTGGTGTGTTATTTTACCATTTTAAGATTTCTTTTGTGAATTGTCTTTTGTGAATCTGTTAATTCGTGTGTTTAACCGTCATATGTGCAGATATTTTTTCCTAGTTTTACATTGCCTTTCAACTTTGTCAGTGGTTTGTATAATGCATTGTTATACAAGTAAAAGAAGAGTTCCACCACTTAAAACTTTGCAAACTTTGTTTTATGCACAAAAGTTTTAGTGAATCAGTCTTTATGAAATACCTTAAAAAAAAAGACTTATTTTTTCTAGAACTTTTGTGAGTTCATTTTTTAAAATTATTCTAAGCAATCAAAATGGAAGCTCTTAAGAAAAAAAAACTATGGTTTCTTAGAGCTCATTTGAACAAACTTCAACTGATATATACATGACAGGCAAAATTGTATCATTGATAGTTGTTGCATCTAATTAGTAGAAGCATAGCATACAGTAAATCCAGAGCATTCTAAAGGGTTCTGCAAAGGTGAGGTGGGCAGTACTTTAAAAATTTTAGAATATTGGCCTTTTTTTCCCTCAGCTGTATTCTTAAAAATACACATATATCAAGTGGAATATTCAGAGAACAAAATTTTGTTTACCTTCTTGAGCAAGGTGTAAAATATAGTTAAATATTTAAAAATTGTATTCATCTGGGCATTTAACCAATACTTATTAAGCAGAACCAGCCCTCAGAAACTTTTTACTCTAGTGGAAGAGGCAGGTAATTTTAATAAAGTAGAATAAATTCTAAAAGCATTATTGTTATGTGGGGTTTGTGTGGATTAAACATCAGTCCATATTTTAAAAATTAAGTTATTTTACAAAATCTGTCAGCAATTTCAGTTGGTGTCTCATTTCTTCCATTCCAAGCAAAAGAAAGTACTTGATTTACTTCACTTTTCTCAATTCCCATACTGAGAATTCAGCATTATTTATTGTGTCACTCTGTCTTGGCATTGTTAAACTATTGAGAACAAGTTTAGGCAATTAGGAATAAAAACTCAAAGTTGTTTGTTTTTTCTAGATGGTATAGGTGTTAGTGGTTTGAATACATAAATCAAGAAGAAAACTTACGACTAAATCTTCTATTATTACCTTTATATTTATTTGTTGAGAAAGTTCTTTTCCTTCACATCACGTGTCATAAATCCATATCTAACATATCTAGATCTTATCTTGAATAAAATTTCCTTTTTAAATAGAAATTTGGACCCGGGTGTTAGGCTTTTCCCTTAAATTAGATAATTTGTGTGCATCCTGTCCCCATCTCCCCCCCCCCCCCCCAGATGCCTGTCCCATTTTCAAATAGTATTTCTCATTTTCTTATAATTCAATTGAAAATACTTCTCCCGGGCTCTTTGGTTCTTTGAGAACCCAGATTTGTTGCTGTAATTTGTTACAATCTTGTGCTTTGTTAGTGCTCTCAAGCTAAACTTTGCTTAGTTAGTAAAGTATTTAGCACTTTTGAGTTTATAAAAGCACATGGATTCACCTGAGTGGTACACTTAGCATAGAGGCAAGAAGTCTTGAGTACAAGAGTGAACTGAATTGGGTTCTCTGTGAAATTGCTATGGTGAACACAATATGTGAAATTGGTTTTTACACCAATAACCACAAACATTACTCTTTTTTCTTAGGGCTGTGTAAGAATAAAATAAATTATAAAAACTAAATTAAATGAAATATTGGCTTTGGTTAATACTTTGGCATTGCAGGTGAGCCAGAAAAACCTGTTTCACTCAACTCAGCTCTTGGAAGAGAGTTATAGAAATTGGGGGTGGACTGGAGCAGAAACTAGAATTGTGTTAGATTATGACGTCCTTGCCCTTAAGACAACAGCATGACTCCTCCTTGTCTTTACTTATGCTATTCCTCTGCCTGGAATGCCTTCCCTCCTTTCTATCTAAATCCTACCCACCTCTTCCACGAAGCCTTCTCTAACTACTGGAGCCCACATTGATGTCTCCCTGTTCAGAACACCTATGGCATCTAACAGCCAGCACTGCACCGTTTAGCACTGTTTGTCCTATGGCAATTTCACATGCTACTGAGTGTGAGTACATTAAAATATAAATGTGGGGAAATATGCATTTTTCCAGTAAAAATTGAAAAACGCTAGGTATAATATATAAAGGAGGATTTTCAGGCTTATGGACAGTTTACAGGCTATATACCTAGACTGTGAGATTGGGGGAGGAGGGGAAGTCGGGGCGGGGGGTCTTAAATGTACCTTTTTTTAATCTCCGAAACATTGCAGAGTTTATATGATTTTGACAGTCTAAAGTGTCATGTTTTTTATAAACTCATTTATTTTTATTTAGTAACCAGCCCAATTTTTTTTTTTTTTTTTTTTTAAAGCTTGGGAAATAACACTTTCTATAGTGTTTAATACTATTTGAATATCAGTTCTGGAATCAAAAAGTTTTCTTCTTGCTTAGGCTAAAATACCAGTGTTCATTCATCTAAGCACATATCTCCCAAACCCTGTTCTTGGTATCAAATACTGAAATGTAACAAATGTCAAATTTTATGCTGTGGAGAAACTGTATTTTATTATATCTCTGATGTGTAATTTGGGGTATCTTTGCATGGTTAATATGAAAGGAATTTTAACTATAAAGATAATTTTGATTTATATATATTTTCTGTAGTGCTAAGGGAGCTATGACAGTAGCTTTGTCTAGATTTTTTTTTTTTAGATTTTTCTCCCAAGTCTCTGTGTATATTCAGGGTGTGGCTATACAAATAAAGGAATAAATATGCTTAAGTCATATTAATTTAAAGTCTGCTTAAGGTGCCTATCGTTTTTATTGTACCTGTGATTGGTTATGTAGTCATTTCTTGGTTTATTTAATTTTTAAATTAGCTGACATTGTGACTTTGAAGAGACTATTTAGTTTCTTATACCACTAGGACATGGATTGGGCCTATGCATTGAATTTGTGAATGGTTCTGACAGAATACTTAAGTAGCTTTATTTGTACAATCTGTCTTTATGAAATGTCCTTTTAAATTATATAATTCTTGAGCATGTTTACATTTGGACAGCAATCACATTAAATCTGAAGTAAAATTAATAATGTGATATTACATGTTTGAGATATATATATGTATATATATATGTAGATATATATATGTATATATATATGTATATATATATATATACATACATACACACACAGATTTTTTTAAATTTAAATTGATCTTAAATGGTCTTGGTTTCTGATTGACCTCATGGCGTTAACGTCTTCGATTTGAAATTCAGCTTGGGAATATAGAAGTAGTAATGTTTACTTGAATATTTCCATAGAAGTATATATTATTCTCTGTGTGTTTTTTAGAGGTACCAATCTTGGAAAAAAGAAGCAACACATTTGTCATATACCAGGATGTGGTAAAGTCTATGGGAAGACCTCACATCTGAGAGCTCATCTGCGTTGGCATTCTGGGGAGCGTCCTTTTGTTTGTAACTGGATGTTCTGTGGTAAAAGATTTACTCGAAGTGATGAATTACAGAGGCACAGAAGAACACATACAGGTTACTAATATTTACTTTTAACTGAAAAAAAAAAAGACTTATAGGGCTACATAGTATCTTGAAGTTTCCCCCCTCTCCCCACATCTTACTGATCTGAATCTTTTAAAATATGACTAGTTACATTCAGTTTTTATCTTCAGTAATACCAATTTAAGAACAGTAATTCCAAATAAGCCAATATGGTTTATCTTGTAAAATAACATTTTATTTTATGCAGACTTTGGTTAGCTTTTTTTTTTTTATATATAGTTAGCTTTTTTTGTTTTGCTGTAACGTTGTTTAATGTCTTAAGCCACATTTATGCAATTCTTGTTTATTATGTTAACCTTTTAAATTAGTTGTCTGCTTTTACTCTTGATCTGTCTTTATTTTTCTTCAACATGCTAAAGAATAATTCTTTTTTTTTTCTGATAAATTGAAGTATTTTACCTTATCTCGTTTTAGTATCTGTGAGGTAAGCAAAAAACATTTCAATGAGGAATAACCAGGGCATTATTGATGGAAGAACTCTTCTGTTTGATTGTTTTTCATGGTATTGTGGGGTTGTTACATGAAGTGAGCCTAGGAGTGACTCCAACTAAATCCTAATTTAATGTATCTTAGAGTTTTCTCCTGCTACCATATAATGGTCAAGGTGTTCATCAGTCTATGCTCAACACTGAAGAATTGAAAAATATATATTTATAGTCACAATAAAGCTTAGAAGGAAGAAGCATGGTGAAATGAAAGTGTTGGTCCTAGATCTGGATTCAAATCCAGGTTCTCTGTTAGAGTAAGCAAATAAGCTCTCACTCTGCTTTCACACCTTCTACATTGTCTTTAAATATATAAAATAACCTGTGAAGTATGTAGTAGTATATATATTACATGTGCTACTTATTTTCTGTCTTATTTGTCAGGTTAGACAGATGAGCTTAACCTGTTTCAAGTTGCAGCAAACAAAATAAGAAAATAGGTCAAGTATACTTAGAGACAGAGATCAGTGTTGCATGGGATAGTAAGACATTGTTGGGCAGTGGGCTGGGACCTTAAAGTGGCCTGGTAACAGAATTTTCCTCTGTGGAATTTGATCAGGATATAAAAAGGAATAACATAAAAGGGGACAAAAAAGTCTGTGATCAAATAAATGTGAGAAACACTGAGTTAAACAGGGTTTAGTCCAGCTACCTTCAAGGCAACACCTCTTAGGACCATTAATTGAACATTAAGAAGACTGTGCATCTCTTAAGTTGGGAGATGTAGTATGTGTAGCATTTCCCAGCCTCCTTTGATTGTTGTGCCATTTTCTGTGGAGCATCTCTCAGGATTAATTCCAAAAGAAATTTTGGGAAATACCTTCCCAGAAGAATAGAATGATATGTGAATAGAAGAGGTGAGAGACCATTTGCCATGAGTGAAGGTGAGATTCTATATAGCACATTTCTGTTAAGTAGGATTGAGCTATGTTATGGAGGTCCTTTTAAGTTAGGCAGTAGAGAATCTATTTCATAATCTGCAAGTTATTCTTATATTTCCGTACCACTTAGTGTCATGGTGAAGTTTCACACTGATACGATTTGGTATTTAAGGAAGATTTGTCTGCCATTGACTGACTGGATAGGAGAGGGGGAATGACTTAGGGTGTCACTGCAGCATAGTTCAGGCGTGAGGTCTGATGAGGACCTACTTAAGGTGGAGGTGCTGAAATAAGAGGTAAGAATTTTGAAGAGAATCACAAAATACAAGATTTGCTTACTACTTGATTTCTCTCTGGATTCCTTTTAGATTTGCCTTTTGCCTTTTCCTCCAGTAATTCTCTTTTGTAGTTGTCTTCAACATAATAGAAGTTCAGTCAGTCTTTTGTATTTAAAAAAGGATTTTATTCATACTGGGGAAATAAAGTTAGGCATCAGGGTCTTGAATTAACTATAACATCATGGTATATCAGGCTTGCTCTTGACTATTCCAGCTAAAATCACATCAGCTAGCCATCTCCATTATTCCTGGGATTATCAGTCTTATTGGAGCACAGGCTACGTTTTTGCTTTAATCTTAAGTACCCTGTGTAGTTCCTTGAATTCACATTTAAAAGGTTTAGTATCGTGGATATGACATGCTAATAATACCTTAAATATAGCTTAAAACAGTGTGCTCTTTGCAGATGGTCATTTTTTAGCTGTACGGTGTCTTCTAACAGATGTTTCAAAACAAACTATTGGCATAGCTGAGGTATTCAAGTCATATCCAGATATCAGTCTATAACTTTGAAGATCACTTTTCATTCAGAAGTAAAGAGGACAGATTTATTTTGAGGGAAGAGTACTCTATGTGAGAAATCTTGCAAGGACCGCTCACGAAACGAATACACTTTTAATGGAACTGAACTCTGCTTCTTGTCTCTGTCACTGTTGGCTTATTTTCTTTCTCAGCAGATGATCAGTCTATTCATGTTGAATTTAAAAAACTAAGTAACCTAATTTCTTTTTAACAGGTGAGAAGAAATTTGTTTGTCCAGAATGTTCAAAACGCTTTATGAGAAGTGACCACCTTGCCAAACATATTAAAACACATCAGAATAAAAAAGGTATTCACTCTAGCAGTACAGTGCTGGCATCTGTGGAAGCTGCACGAGACGATGCTTTGATTACTGCAGGAGGAACAACACTTATCCTTGCAAATATTCAACAAGGTTCTGTTTCAGGGATAGGAACTGTTAATACTTCCACCACCAGCAATCAGGATATCCTTACCAACACTGAAATACCTTTACAGCTTGTCACAGTTTCTGGAAACGAGACAATGGAGTAAATATTACACAAATACTTATTCATTGTGGTTATTTTTATACAGTAGTGAGAAGAATATTGTTCCTAAGTTCTTAGATATCTTTTTATTGATGTGCAAAAATTTTTGGATTGACAGTAACTTGGTTATACATGACACTGAAATGCCTTACTTTGTATGATATTCCATAGTATATTAAAAATGGTAAAATTGCATGGGTTTTGTAGGTACTTTTGGAATCTAGAAGAAATGAAATTTTACCAAGTTATATAAAGAGAAAATTGAATTTAACAATGCGAATGGTAGTCTAACCAAATGCATCAATCCTGTGTGGTTTAGTGTAAAAATGAGAACATGTTGGTATTTATCTATTGTAAGATAAAAAAAAGTTGGTGGGTGAAAGAAATCATGTTATGATAAAAAAATTTTTGTAATTTTCTTGATGACTGGAATTTTTATTATGCATAACTGACAAATCAAGTTTCCAAGCAAATGTTACATAGTGTAGGCTTTACTTAGCTTATCAATTTGTCATTTTGAAGCTAATTATTTTAATTAGGTTAACTATGTACAATATTTTAAGCATTACTCTTGTAAGATTTTGAAAACTACATTTTAACATGGAACTCTAGGGATAGTCACCTTTTAAAATCCTGTTGAAAAGCCATGTTTAAGATTTAATTTGCCAAAATAATGTCTTGTTAATATTCTTTCAATAACGAAGTTGGGCAATATAACCAATGTTTAAAAAAAAAGTTTAAAATGTATAGGTTGAGGCATTTGGGTGGTAAGAAAATGTTAAAGTGAATTATCCCTTTTCTTGAATATTGGAGGACCAAAAAAAATAAGGTGTATTGCGTCTTAGCAGTGATTTTTTTTTTTTTTTTTTTTTTTAAATCCAATCTTGTTTCCAAAAACCATATGTCTGCCAGGGCCTTAAAAGCCATCATGTAAATTACCAGTAAAGTATAACATATGCAAACATAAAATCACTTCCATAGTGACGATACTCCAACCATATGGATATTAGTCATAGAAAACTAGAGGTTTATGATATTTTTTTAAGTCTTTTTTTTTTTTTTTTGTCTAGGTAGTCAGTCTGCACTTAAATATCAACCGTTTTCCTTTTTTGCTTCTTCCCTTAAAATTTATATGTATCCAGTACATTTAATTGAGAAATGTATGTTTTTTATTATGCTGTATTTTCTTTTTATTTTTTAATTATTGTTTATATTTTCAATTATTAAAAAATGTACAAAATAAAGTTTCATTGCTGGTCTTGTAAGAGCTATACAATTTTCCTAAATGTATCCCTATAACTGCAGCAGTTCACCTGTTTCAAAATTTGGAATTCTGTTCATTTGTTATTCTTAAGACCACCTCAGACTTAAAGGCTACCTTATTGTACGTTTAAAGTGTATTATAACAGTGTGGTAGTTAATAAAACACTATTTTTTTTCTTTTGAGTTTGTTGTATTCCTATGCATTTAAAATATTTGCAGTGGTATGGGGTAAGAAAAATCTGTATGGTTCATTTTTCTTCACCTTTTGTTCACAGATTCTTGATCTCAGACACTGAAATTATTGGGAGAAGGGATATTTACTTGAAAAGGGAGGAGTAGAGGCCCTAGCAGATGGCTGATTTTCTCCCGGAAATGAGCTTGTTAAATAAAACTTTTGAAAAAAAATCTTTTAATTCTAAGTCCACATTGATTCACATTAATTGTAATAATCCCATTTTGCAAACCTTGTTTTTATTTCCGCAGTTAAAGTAGTGCAGAGTATTTTGATTTATTAAAAATGTGAGTTTACATGAAGATTCTTGAAAATGATAATGTAAGACATACTTTGGTAACCGTGGCACGAGTTGAAAAAGTTATGTTTTGAGTTTGTGTAGGTCTAATCATGATAAGGGCAGAGTGAAAAGGAAAGGAAAAGTTAACATTATGACTGAATTTTGGATATTTTAAAATGAAAAATCCAGTTACTTTCCATGTGTTTCCAGTGGGGGTGAAGATTAAAGATTCCATTGTTTTCCAGGCCCAGTCTGACACTGTCAATAATATCTTTGAATGCATAGGACAACTCTAGATACACATAGAAACACAGGCAGAGTTTTCTTTCCTAAATGTGAGACTTAAGCTTGTGATGTGAAATAGGCATTATTACTTGAATTATAGAAATTAATGGAATGTACAATTATTTTGAAGTTACAAGGATCAGAATTTGAATCTTTAAGCTCCAGTTAATTTTTAGAAGTTTTTTTATTACTGAAGATGTGTGAAGAGGATTATGTGAGAAGGTTGCTCACTTGAGCAAAATACCTATTAAGTCAGGGGATTAAAAATCTTTCTAGAGTGTGATAGTAGAGATGTTTTTAAATAATATTGAAATTTTACAGTAAGTTTATAGAGTGCTTTTGATCCATGAGTTTCCAAGCATATTTTATCAGTTCTTGGAGCATGAATACAATGAAGAACGTTAAGTAGTCCTAAAAATTATTTACACTTTTAGATTTTAAAGAGTGCCCACTAGGAATATGTCCGTGAGCTGTGGCTCTTTACCTAGCAAAAAGAGTCCGTGTTCAGCCTCAGCCTAGGTCATTTCAAATATTTCTATTTTTGTATTTAAAAGTGCTGAGTATATTGATCTATTTTTTTCTAGTTCTAGAATCTTAGTATTGTGTAAGAGTATATTTCTTAGTGCAAGTATACTCTTTAGTAGGTATTTCATCAATTGCTTTATTTTTGTGAAGGCCTAGAGGGTGCATATTCAGTATATTTACATGCAACTAATTCCTCTTTATCAGAACTATCAGAACGTAGTCACCTAGTCGGGTAGATGTCTGTACTCTGTATACCTCAACTTAAAATACCACAAGAAAATTTTATTTTCTGTATTTTGAGACTTAATGACTTTGAGAAGTAATGCAATTAACCCCAAAGCACATAAAGCTTTAAAGGAATATGTTGCAAAAGTCAGGTGCCCTGTAAGTAACATTGGGCAAAATAGTGAAAATGCTTAAGATACTTCAAAATAGTGGAAATACTTAAATAGTAAAAATATGTGTACTCATAAGTTGAAGGCATGTCAAACATACTTCATAGAAAATCGTTTTTAGCCAGTATTGCATCAGAAAATGCTGGGAGCATTTTAAAACGTCCACAGGTCTTGCTGCATTTTTTACCTAAATCTACATTTCTGGGGATGGAGGCTATATATGTATTTTGTAATAGCTCCGTAAGTGGTTCTGATAAACACTCCTGGGTTAGAATCACTTAAATAGAGCAAGCATCTTTGATCTCAAAATTTTTGTTTTATTAAAAATCTTGTATTCAATATTGCTTGAAATTTGTGGTTATTACTACTAATAGCATTTGGCTTTAACCCTATTAGTAACCGTTTGGTTTTTAGTTTTAATTAAGTTGGTAAGAATGTTTTTAATGTAAAAGAACTATTTGGTTCACCAAATACTATGTTTAAAACTTTTTGCCATAAACGAGTAGCAAGTCTTTTGTCTGATACTGAGCACAAAATGAATTGGTTGATATTTTAGTGAAATCACCTTCTCTAAAGTGTTGAAGACCCAAAGATACTGATTTTGGTCTTTTGGACAGATTTGTATATATTGTGATAAATATATACCAGCAGCGGATGCAACGTGCTCCAGAAATGTAGAGGAGGGAGAATTCTGCATGGAGAGATCTGGGGAAAGGCAGAGGAAATGGCGTCAGGAAAGGCACAGTGTGATTTGTTACACATGACGAGGATTTGTGACGAATGGAGTGGAAGAGCTGGAGGAGGTGGTCAGATTGCAGAGGCGTTCAGAATTTAATTTTTACCAGTGGTTCCTAATCTTTTTGGAATCCTGGGTCTTAGAGAAAAATGCAAGAGCTCTCATTTAAATCCAAGATGTTTGAACACTGCATGGGGATCTGTTTGAGCTAAAGCCTGAACCCTTGGAAAACGGTCAGACTTAAGGAACTGGGAGAAAGAGGAGTCATCAGGGAGGTTGTCAGAAACCATAGATGGTGTCATGATGGTGATGAACATAAAGTGTAGAGAGGTTAAGTTGGATGAAAAGCAGGAAAGACCGTTGGTTTTGGCAATAAGGAATTGCCTGCTGATCTTTTTAAGCAGTTGGTGAGAGTATTGGGTAAAAGACTGGTTGAAAGCACAGGAGAAGAGGCTATGGAGACAGCAAGCATAGCTCTTCTGTTAAATTTGATGGTAAAGAGAATAAAGGAGGCAGATGCTGAGTAAGGAATGAGAAAATTGAAGTTTCTCATAAAATGGGTACATTTTTATATTAATAAATGTTAACTATAAAAATTTAAGTGACCTCTAAGCTGGAGTTGAAATTTTTTTTTTTTTTTAAAGTTTATTTTGAGAGAGAGCACAAGCAGAGGAGGGGCAGAGAGAGAAAATCTCAAGCAGGTTCTGCACATCGAGCCCGATGCAGGGCTCAAACCCACAAAGCATGAGATCGTGACCTGAGCTGAAACCAAGAGTCAAGACGCTTAACCAACTGAGCCACCCAGGTGCCCCCTGGATTTGAAATTTTTAAAGAACTGCATATGCTGTTAAGTAACATGATTCTTAATCATTTCATCATTATATATTTAAATGCAGTTTTTCGGTATTAAAAGGGTGCCGAATGAGAGGTCTCGGTTTCCTTCAGTCTTTCCCCACTCCCCAGGTTTTAATTCCTTTGTTTCTTTTATAAATCCGTATTAAGCTACCTACTTGATAACGTGAGAACAGATAGGTTTCTTACCTTCTTAAAACCTAATTTTCATCATCCACAAAAAGGGGATAACAATGGTATCCCTCATACGATTGTTGTGAGGATTAAAATGTAAGCGTTTATCATAGTGCCTCTGGCTTAGAGCAGCAACTCATAATTTTTTCTCCTTCCACATCTGAAGACATTTTTCTGTGGTGAAGGGGACAGTACTTGGGGGTTTCCATTGTTTGTAGTTCATGCATTGATTTTTCTTCTTCAGAAAGAGGGAGTTTTTTTTTTTTTTTAATGGAAAAAAAATATGAAAAGAGAACCATAGAATCTAAATTGCTGGTGGACAATGTCAGTGAAGTGACTGCCCTGTCAGAAAGGATGGGAATAAAGAATGAAGCACAGAAAGTGTCATCTTAAGGAAATTACAACCTGATGTAGAATTCTATCCTATTTTAACATTTCTAGGAACCAACCAGAGAATCTTTAGATTCATTTTGATTGAATTTAGCATTCAGTGGCTCCAACCTTAAGTTGGAAAAGGCCATCAAAGAAATTCAGCCTATTTTCTCCAAGAAAAGTCTAAGCGTCCAATTAATAGACAACAAATGAAATGTTGTAGCAGATAATTTCTAGGATTGCTGCCCAACTTTTGACCTATTTTCTGAGGATTACTTCTGCCACCTTCAGGGAGGAGTTGTTTAGATGATTGGACATCTGGTCAAATTGGAGCCAAGTAGGTGATCTGTGAATTTAGAAAAGGGAAACCGATGTCTTGGGAGGTTGCATTTGGGACATGGATGTGAAGCAGAAAGAATAAAAGACAAGACTGTACAATCCCAGAATAAAAAGATGACGAGAACAGCTGCCTTGATTGCTGGTAACCGCAGTTTTTGTTCCCATGTTTTGTGCCTGTCTACGTTTCGGGCTCTTGGGTTCAGTTAGATACCCTTAAAACCTTACAGAGGTTCCTCGCCTTCCACCTTTAGTTCTTAACGTCTGGGAGGCTGTTACTTGTTATCAAATAATGCCAACTAAAACATAAGATACAACTCCTTCTTGCATAACGTAAGTTGTCTGTATTAGTTGATGACTTGGTCCTGTAGAAAATACCACACACACACACACACACACAAAACCCATCATCAGTGCCAGATGAGTCGGGTTTAGATGAGGGAGAACTTAGTTTAGAGCCTGAGTGAGTCGGAAAGGGTGAGCCTTGAAGGGCCAGTGAAATGTACCCAAGGGAACTGATTAAAAGGCCAGAAAAGTCCATCTACTGTTTGAGGACTCTTATCAAAGGGCTGTGTATTTGGGGTTAAGGAATATTGGTTTTCTTGCCAATGTTAGCTTTGTAGTTAATCTCTCATGCTATATGTTCTTCCCTTCATATTTTCATTATGCACACAGGTTTGGTTTGGGCCTCACTTTTAATTGTGTGTAGCCAATTACTTAGTCCTCCTTACACCCTGATTCTTTAAAAATCTTCAGTAAATTGCATCTTTCCCATTTGTGCTCTTGGTAAATTTCCGTGGCTTTTCATCTTGACTCATTTAATAAAGGTGAAACTTTTCACAGTAGACACAGTGCCTAGATTTCAGACTTAGACACATATGGATTTATGTCCTGGCTCTGCTGCTTACTAGCTATGTGACCTTGGACTCTACATTCCATTCCCAGCCTCAGTTTTCCAATCTGTGAAATGATAATAGGAGCATTATCTCCATAAGCGGGATGGAGGAGATTAAATAAGTTAATGCATGTAAACCATTTCTCACAGTGCCTGATACATAGCTAAGAATTAAGTAAATATAAGCCTTGGAGGAATCAATATTCTTCCTACATTTGGAAACAGTTATCCCCATCATGTATTAATGTGTCTATTCGCTTTCATCTAGCTAGCTGTCTATCAGCAAACATTAACAAAATTGCTATTATTTGTATTGTGCCTTTTTATTATGAAGCATTTAAACATACAGAAAAAAATATAGAAAACAATATAGTGAATACCCGTGTATCCACCATCCAGCTTTTACAATCTTATATTTTACACACATTTGCTTCTTTTTAAAAAGTTCTGGCTACAGTGACATCTATGCAGCCCTGTCTCATTCCATTCCTTTCCCTTTACCCACAGAGGTACCTGCTGCTCTCAATTTTGTTTATCGGAATGATACCATGAACTGTGTTACATGCTTATTATATATATGCATATGTAGGGATTGTCTTCATGTTTCTGAAACTTTATATAAATGGTATCATAGTGTAGATTAACCTTATGGGACTTGTTTTTCTCATTCATGTTGTTGAGATGTATCCATGTGAATACATGTTTCTCTAAAGCATTCATTTAAAAACGCTGTAGTTCATTGAGTATATCACAATTTCTCCATTTTCTTGTCGACGCATGTTTCAGTTATTTAAAATTTTTCGCTTATAAACAATGCTGCAATGAAATACTTGACATGTTTCCTTGTGCACTTGTGTGAGTGTTTGAGGTATGTATCATGAACTTCGGTCACTGGCCAACAGGATATTCTTCAAGTTTATTAAATATTGCCAAGTTGATCTGCACTGGGTTCATACCAAATCACAGTCCTACCAGCAGTGTATAGGCGTTCACATGTTCCCATACTCTCTAACTGCTGGCCTTGGCAGAGATTTTTTCCAATGAAAAGCAATGCAATTTTATTTTGGAATTTGACAAAATGGTTTACAGTTCATCTGGGAGAAAAGTAAGGGTAAAAAGTTAAAAAGGCATCGGAAAACCTAAGCCACGTGTATATAAAGACATTGATATCAGCAGGCATAAGCGAGCATTCGACAAGAGTAACAGAAACAATGCGTGCTTTTACTGGTTCCACCCTTTAACTGGCAATTTAGCCCCTGCCCCGGTGTGCTACTCCCCCTAGCCTCTCACTGTCGAGGCCCCTACACAGGAGACCACCCTCTTGGATGGAATATTGTAAAGAAGGCTCAAGCCCAGCTGACTGCCTTCCGTGGTGCCCTTCATCCAGGGGCTGGGATATAGGCTGCTACGGCACCGTGGCCTCTTGTCTGCTCTGTTCTCCAGTTCTTCCCGGCATCCCCACACCCACTCCAGCTCATGTAGTCCTTTTGACCAGCCCGCCAGCTGCATAAGCCAGCTTCACATTGGGGAAACCCTCTCTTGCAGACCCCCAGAATTACCATATATTCCCACATGATGGATGTGAAATAACTCATGATTTTGATTCTCATTTCCCTTTATTCTGGTGCGGCTGAGCCTATTTCATTAAGTTTATAATCCATGTTTCCTCTGAAGGGAATTAGCTATTTGAATCCTTTGCCCTTCTGCCTTTTTAATTACTTGCATTTTTGCATTGATTTTTACATTCTTGGGCACCTGGGTGGCTCAGTTGGTTAAGCGTCCGACTTCGGCTCAGGTCATGACCTCATGGTTCGTGGGTTCAAGCCCCACGTCGGGCTCCGTGCTGACAGCTCAGAGCCTGGAGCCTCTTGGGATTCTGCCTCTCCCTTGCTCTCTGCACCTCCCCCTCTCATGCTCTGTTTCTCTCTGTCTCAAAAATAAGTAAACACACAAAAAAAATTAAACATAGTAAATTCCAGATACATATTATTTTAGAGATCAATGGGCTAATAATATCTTTTTCCGACATGGGGCTTTTCTTCCTAGCATTATGGTGCTTTGTGTATATAGGTTGCTGTTTTGTAAGAGTTTTATTGAATCTATGAGGTGCAGCTTTTCTGTCTTTCTGAGGAAATTCTCTGGTGTTATAAAAATATTTTCCTCTAAAAATTTTACCATTTTGTTTTTCAGTTTAGCTTATTAGTCCAATTTGAAGTTATTCATTTAGGTGTGAAGTCTCTACTATTTTCATATGGATGTCTTCTTGGCACATTATTGAATGGCCCAACTTTCCCCCACTGATTGTAATGCTACTTCTGTCATTTATCAAGTTTCCATTTTTATGTAGCTCTATTCCTCCAGTCCTTTCTGTCTTCCCTGTGTGAGCACCATACAACCATACCATGGCTTTAATATCTTTTTTTGTTGTTTTTTAGAGAGAGAGAGCACAAGCGGGAGAGAGGGACAGAGGGAGAGAGAATTTTAACCAGACTTCATGCTCAGTGCAGAGCCTGATGCAGGGCTTGATCCCACGACCCTGGGATCATCACCTGAGCCAAGGTCAAGAGTCGGACACTCCACCTACTGAGCCACGTAGGTGCCCTAGCTTCCACATCTTGCTATCTGGTAGGGCAAGCCTCTGCTCACCTCTAACCTGTCCTTCAAAATAGTTTTGACTGTTTTGATCCCTAGCTTTTTCTGTGAGCTTAAGATTAAACTGTCAAGTACCACTGAAAAATCATGTTAGGATTCTATTGGAAGTATATTGAGTGTATATGTTAGTTTGGAGGAAGAATGTTATCTTCTTATCCATGGACATTCTGTATCTTCCCTTATTCAAGTCTATTTTAATGTTCTTTTTATAGACGATCTTCTCTTTGAAAGGTCTTACACATCTTTTTACATTTTTTCTATGTTGTTTCTTTGGTTGTTTTTTGGTTTTTTGTTCTTTTGCTATAGGAATACCTTTTCTTTTTTTTAATTTTTTTTGTTAACATTTATTTATGTTTGAGACAGAGACAGAGCATGAACGGGGGAGGGTCAGAGAGAGGGAGACACAGAATCTGAAACAGGCTCCAGGCTGTCAGCACAGAGCCCGACGCAGGGCTCGAACTCACAGACCGCAAGATCATGACTTGAGCCGAAGTTGGCCGCTTAACCGACTGAGCCACCCAGGCACCCCCCCCCTTTTTTTTTAGGTTAAATGAGTAAATTAGTCACTACTGATCTATATACTTGCTATTGATTTCTATAAACTGTTTCTGTCTAACAATCCTACATAATTCTCTTGCTAGGTCTAATAGTTTGCCTATAGATTTTATAACACTTTTATGGAGACAGTCATGTAGTCCTCAAATAAAAGTTTTGTCTCTTCATTTCCAATTTTGATACCTCTACTTTTAAAAATATCTTATTGCGGGGCGCCTTGGTGGCTCAGTCAGTTAAGCGGCCGACTCTTGGCTTCTGCTCAGGTCATGATCTCATGGTTCGTGAGTTCGAGTCCCACGTCGGGCTCTGTGCTGACTGTGAGGAGCCTGCTTGGGATTCTCTCTCTCTGCCCCTTCCCCCACTTGCGCTCATACACTCTCTCTCTCTCAAAAAAAAAAAAAAAAAAAACCAAAAAAAAAACCCACAACAAACATTTTTAAGAAAAAAAAATCTTATTGCATTGGCAGCTTAGTATTAACCTGAAATGCTGATAACAGACATCTCTGCCCTGTTTCTGACTATCATTTACTTTTCTTTCTCACATTGGATCCTTGTGCTATGAGCTTGGCACTTGGGATAAAAAGATGATCAATTCGTAGTTTCTGTCCTGAAGGCGAATAGGCTGATGACATTCTGACTACAAATGCCTGACTTAAAAAAAAAAAAAAAAAAAAAAAAAAATTCTATCTTGTTAATCTAGTTTCCTGTACTCTTTAACATTATAGCAACATATTCCCTTTATTTCAAAGTTAGGGGAGGGCTAGCTTTTTTTCCCCCCTTAAACATTACCCTCCAGGAGCTCCAGCATAACCCTGCTAAGTGTCCACAGATGTGACATCTGGAACATTGTACCTCAAGTATGTAAGAGCCAGAGTGTAGGCCCTCTGTCTGCTTGGCACAGGGTTATGTGCATGAGGACACCTAATAAACATTTTATGATGTTCAAAGAAAGAACATAGAGACTTACTTGCTCAGGCTCTAGTGTGAACCTCAAAGTTTACTTGATAGGCCACATTCAGGGTGGGGAGAAAAGCCCAGAAAAGTTGCTTGTGGGGGTCTGTCTTTCTGGTTCAAGTCTTCTCGAATCTGCCCGAACACTGGAGACAGTAGTCAACCCTGAAACAGAAACTAGAGACTCTAAGGCAGCAACATATGCACACAGCCAACTCTCTAATCGCAGTTCTTGAGGAAGGAAAAAGTAACATTCTGCCCTGTGAAAGCATCATTTGCCTGTTGCTACACATCGGCAGGGACAGTAGGTGTAAACCACCCAGAACCAGGAGGCTTGTATCATCTGGGCTTCTCTCTGCTGGGCTGGTTCCTTCTGCGGTTGGCAAAGGATGAAGGGACAGTATTGATGTTTCTTGTGTCCCAGAATTTAAACTAACAACACAGGGGGGAGAGGCGCGGTGGAAGGAAGTGAACAGTGAGGAGGAACGTGCAAGGGGATCTCCGGGCGGGGCTCCGTCTTCAGCACTGGCGCTGGGTGTCCTCCTAACAATGTGTTCGGGGGACGCCTGCTTGGCTCAGTCAGCTGAGCATCCAACTCCTGATTTTACCTCAGGTCACGATCCCAGGGCTGTGAGATCAAGCCCCGTGTCGGGCTGTGTGCTGGGTCTGGAGCCTGATTAAGATTCTCTCTCCGTCTGCCCCTCCCCGACTTGCCCTCTGGCTTGCTGTTTGTACAGAGTCTTAATATTATTTGAAGATGGCATTCTGGACTCGGGCCCACTGTGATCATGCCTTCGTGTTCTTGAGGATTTCCCCCCACAACTTGAGAGCTGCTGGCGAGAAAGCTGCCAAACTTCAGTTTCTCTGTGGTTTTGCTCTGAAAGGGCGGAGAACGCTGTCCTTCGCAAAGTCACAAAATTAGCAGGGTCGTGGTGCGGCTCCTGTCAAGTTGTTGGGCAGTCAAGCCTCCAGCTGCAGAAGGGCCTCTGATGCTTGTCCCTGGTCTCTAAGGATTAGCAGTCTCTGCTGTGCCTTCATTCCCCTCTTGCCAAATGGGCAGTGAGGGTGAGCGAAGTCGTGCTTTGGCTTGTCTCACGATCACCTGCTCCTCCAGCTTCACAGTCAACTTCTTGAGAGAGCTGTTCCACATTCTGTCCACCCCCTCTTCTCTTACCCTCTTATGTAAAAAAATTTTCTTAAGTTTATTTATTTTGAGAGACAGAGAGAGAGAATCCCAAGCAGGCTCTGCACTGTCAGCGCAGAGCCCAGTGCGGGGCTTGAACTCATGAACCATGAGATTGTGACCTGAGCTGAAGTCGGATGCTCAACCAACTGAGCCACCCAGATGCCCCTCTCCCACCCTCTTCTCCGTTTACTCTCGTCTGGTTTCTGTCCCATCCACTAACAACAAGCTTTCGAAAAGGTCGAGAATGACCTCCACAGCATAACCATGTAACATTTAAACATTCACATTCTGCTTGACCTCAAAAGTGTTGGGGTCAGTTGTGTGTCCTCCTCTTCTTGAAACAGTATCTTTCCTTGACATCCATGGCCCTCCTGAGTTTCCTTCTACTTCTTTCCACTCATCTCCTTTCCTAGCTTTTCTTCTGACAGTTAAATGTTGGGTTTTCTCAAGTCCTGATCTGAGTTGAATTCTCTCCTCATTTTGCTCCCTTACTCTCCTCATTTTGATCTCATTCATTCTGGGGATTTCCTTTTACTCTGCACATGGACAGTCACCAAGTTTTCTGTGCCTACTCTGCTCCCCACTTGAATTGCACCCAAGATACTGAGCTACCCTTTTGTCCTCCCTGTTGAAAGTTTCACAGGTACTTCAAAATTTATATGTTCAAAACGCAATTTCTGAATGCCTGCCCCTCATCCTGGACCATCAGTATCTATCTTTTTTTTTTTTTTAATTTTTTAATGTCTTAATTTATTTTTGAGAGAGAGAGAGAGAGAGCGTGAGCAGGGGCGGGGCAGAGAGAGAGGGAGACACAGAATCTGAAGCAGGCTCCAGGTTCTGAGCTGTCAGCACAGAGCCCAACATGGGGATCGAACCCGTGAACTGCAAGATCATGACCCGAGCCGAAGTCGGACGCTTAACTGACTGAGCCACCCAGGTGCCCCAGTATCTTTCTTAATGAATAGCATCATCATATACATCTAGATGCTCAGGCCAGAAAAGCGAAAATGAGCCTTGACCACCTTCTCCTTCTCATCCCCCATATTGGTCCTGTTGATATTTCAAATGTTCCAAAGCCATGCGTCTGTCTACACCTCTCCTGCCAGCAGCCATTATTGTTTTGTCTTAATCCAGATTATGGCAATATCCTCTTATTTGGACTCCACCAAAGTAACCACCCTTCTTGACTCCCTACTAGTATACTCTCCAAAATAGCAGCCCAGAGGGATTAAAAAAAAAAACAAAAATACCAGTCTCCTTAAAACTCTCTATTGGCACTTCCAATAGCATCCTGAGACTTTCCCATGGTTGATCCCCTGCTGACTTGACCATCTTCCTCAGGGAGTCTATCTCTCATTTGCTGTGCTCCAGCCACTGTGGCTTCTCTCACTTCCTCAGATAGTTCATGTTCTTTCTTGCTTGCACCTGGGCTTTGTGCGTTCTGTCAAGGCTGCGTTATGGCTTCGGTATGCTGCCGGCACTTTTGCGTTGGGGGCCCCTTCACGAATTTTCTACAAGTTTGTATTTTATGATAACCTTGGTACAAAGGTAAATATGATCCAGGTTGGATTCATTTCTTTCTTTTTTCTATCAAGATAACATTCACATAACATACAATGAACTATGTTAAGATGTACGATGCGACGGCATTTAATTTCGGGACAATGTTGTATAACTACCACCTCTGTCTGGTTCCAAAGCGCTACCTGAAAAAGAAACCCTGTACCTATTAAGTAGTTACTCTCCATAACCTCCTTCACCCAGTCCCTTGAGAACCTCTAATCTGCTTTCTGTCTCCATGGATTTACCTCTTCTGGATATTTCACGTAAGTGGAATTCTACGGCATGTCGCCTTTTGTATCTGGCTCCTTTCACTTAACACCACATCTTGGAGGTTCATCCACAATGGAACATTATCAGTTACGTGACTGAATATTTTCACGACCGAATAGTATTGCATCGTTGTATGGATAGATCACATTTTGGTCATCCATTCGTCCACTGGTGGGAATTCGGTTGTTTAACCTTTCTACTGGCGTCAGTGAATATTCACGTGTAAATATTCGAATGCCTGTTTCAACTTTAGGGGGTATATACCTAGGAGCGTGATTGCTGGATTCATTATTCTCCTGATTTTAAAACAAATTAAAAACATCTGCATGGACCCCTAAATGTATTATGAGCCTAGGTACTGTGCCTACCGCGCCTGATGATTAAGTGGACCCTGCATTCTGGTCCTTCCATCTGAGATGTTCCTATTGTATCTGTGCCGCACCACGGGAGGGTGCAAAGTGTCCGTTGGGAGAGGAGATGGGACCCACTGAGTAAGATGGAGAGTGGATTAGTCTCAATTTCCATCCCAGGGAGAAATAAATTGATGGCAAGAGGCATTCTGCGCTCAAAGCAAAGAACTGCTCTGCACATCTGTATGTATAATCAACTCACTGTCTGGCTCCCTCAGCTGGAGCCTAGCCCATCTCCCCAGCTCCTGGCACCAGGGTCCTCTCTTGATTCTCGTGCTCTTCCCCCTCCCTACCTCCCCTCGGGGAACCTGACTTTAACGAAAGAAAAATGACCGATGCCTCTGGTCTCAAGCCCGGCACTGGTGGTGTCAGATCGTAACATCCAACCCAGTTACGCTGACCTAGTTCTTTTCTTCAAGACATTGTGCTATGGGAAAGCCTCAAGTAAAATCTGAACTTCCTGAAGGAAGAAATTCCAAGTAGAATAAAGTATAAATAAATACTGTATGAGAGAGAACATGGTGCCTTCCCTGGTACTCTATTGTAGAGCTTCTCTAATACTTTTACAGGAACCTGATGGTAGCAGAAAAGACAGAAGAAGTGAGCCATGTTTTTGTTTGAACAGGTCTTTCTCTTTTCATGTTAACCCTGAGTTTCTCTATCTCCTTTCTCTTTGTTTCTTTTTCTTGCAATTGAATTCAGCTGCAGACTAAAGGGGACTGGTACAGAGTTTTTATCAAAGGGGATGAAGTATCTAAATTTACCAGCCTTACCATCCAGACTTCCCTCTGTCTTCCTCACTGTTTGTCTGCATACCAAGCAGTTAAGAGGAATAGCCTGGACAGATCTGCCATTGTTTCACGTTCTTCACATCACTACTTCCTTCTGCTGACGTTTGTAACAAGAGAAGATTATAGTCAGAAAAAGTCCCTACCCAATTTTTTTGGGACAAACCCACAATATTTTCCATTCCCCCTTTTAATTACATTCGCTCTGTGGTTTGGGTAAGCAGACCACATTGCTTGCCGCCTAAATTATTTTCCAAGTACCCAATTGCACCATCCCTGCACACATCCCCAAATCATCTCCTACGTGTGTTCAGGCAAGCTGTCTTTTAGGATGTTGAGTTATATCCTCTATTATGATCTATAATTACAGCATCAATGTCTATACACCTTTTGTTACAAATACATACTAATTATTTTTTCCTGTTTCAAGATTATTAAAGCAGTTCCTAGGCATTAAAGGATACTGTCAAGAGAGTCAATATTGAACAGAAGATTGGCTGGGGGGAGAACAGAAGTTTCCGTAGATTAACTTAATAACTTTACACTGGCCATGATGCCTCTTAATATGTTTTTGACGGTTAGTCATGGGTGGATTTCCCCTACCTCCCTTTGAATTATTTTGTGAAATCAAATGGGTCATTATGAAGCCTAAATACGCAGTAATCTTATTTTATTTTATTTTATCATGTCAAAATTAGCTCCATTTGGAGATGTGCAAATTGCGTTTGTCAGTACTTAGCAAATGTTTCACCGTGATGGAAAATTGCCCCTACTTTTGTCAAGAGCTCAAGATTATAATAAACGCCATGGTGATGCAGAATGGCTCATGGGTCTGGAAAACCTGAGGAAGTTTTCCAAGACTATCATGGATTTTTTTTTTTAAATGCAAAGAAGAAGAAGAGTAAAAATGGTTTTCTGAATCCAAGATACTCTGATTTCCCCAAGACTCCATATTTTATGAGAGAAGCTAGACATGAAAGGGTTTTCTCAGCCTGTTTGAGAATTTTTTCTCTTTTCTACTTTAGTTTTCCATCTCTCACTATGAATTATAGGCCTGGTTTCAATTTTAAATTTTGAACATGGGACATGCCTGGGAGACCTTAATGATCGTAATTCTCAATTATAGGATCTATTTACCAAAATCACTCTATCTGATGACCCAGGAACGTGCAGGAAGACACGAGAAGGTACCATGTTAAACTCAAAAGTAAAATCTAGGTTAGAGGTCTCATGGTAGGAAGGGCTCTGGCTCTTTTGCCTATTGGTTCTTGGAAACTTGGGTGAAGAAGTCACCTGTCTGTGGGGGCAGTATTCATGGCGCACCTAATGAAGATGAAGCAGAGCCTCTCAGGGCTTTGCCAGAGTCAATTAGCACTCCCCATTATCCGATGTTTCATTACCTTCTGAAGTTTCTTATGGAAAGTCTCGCAAGAGGTGTTTTATGAACAAGTTGTAACTATTTTTATGGATTTTAGTGAGTTAGACCAGATTCATGACCCACAACCACATTTGCCATTATGAGCAATATAGACTTTATTTTTTCCAGATTTTGCGCAATGAATATCAATTTTCCCCTCCTTTCAGTAGCACTTAAGGGTGACGTTTTAAGAGTTATTTTATGTGGTCCTTTACAACTGAAATGAAAATGAAAGGAGATTTTGAGATGTAAACTAACCTTTGCCCCTGTTTGAAATCCTGGGGACTGGGGGTTCCCTTTTAGCATTAAGTGCCACGGGGGTGTGCACAGAACGTGAGGGGAGAATAGAAGAGGGTCATTTAAACCAGGGTTAGGGCTCAGGGAGGGCTTCCCGGCGGAGTGACAAAAACTGAAGGTGGAAAGGGTTGGCTAGGTAAGAATGGCAAATTGGACATGACACTCCCCATGTCTATTTCGGTCACTGCTGTTTCCTCAGGGCTTAGCGGAAGACCTGATTAAATATAGTAGGTGGTCAATAAATAATGGACGTGTGATTGCGGAAAGGGCCATTAATGTGCTGTCCTTCTACAGCAACATGCTTGCATTCGTAGCCCTATGCAAATATGTTGGGCAGCAGCAGACTCTCAGGGAGGAAGAGCTTCAGGGCAGATGGTGTCTCAGATAAAAGCTCTTACGTGGCTGCCTCCTGTATCTTCAGCATCTTCATTACGTCACTGATTGGGAATATGGATAGGAAAAACCAGGAAATAAATGCTAATGATGATCGCCTAAACTTCCTTCACTAGTGAAATTTGGGCTCTCATCTGGGCTCACCATGGGTGCGTGGTGCTCTACAGAAGTGGCCAAAATCCTGAGGGGACAGCAGATGACTTCTGGTCCAAAGGGAGCCTGGCTTCAACTACTGGCCTGAGAAAAAGCTGCAGAAAAGAGTTTGGGCAAAACAAAAGTGAGCATTTGCTGGTTCTGCTCATCAGGTAAGATACTCTAAGGCCAGATGGGATTTTCTCCGAGCGTCTCTGCACTGCTCTACAGAGATAATGAGCTAACTTGCCACTTTCTCCTTGTCAAAATATATCAGAAGCAACCGTGCACTTTAACACTGTCCTGAGAACAGTAGGGAGAAATAACTCACAGGGCATGGTGATTGCCCTAATTTTGACTCAAGTATTTTTTGCAGCCCATAAGGTAGCAGGAAAAAGAGTGGATGAAGATGTTTAATTTGCGATTTTTGTTGAGGATGCAAGTAGCACGGAAGCTTCTGTCACTGTCCTTCCCTGAACAGCTCGAACGATAGACCAGTACACAAAACGTTTCCGGCACAGACTTTGGTCCAGTAGTTCTGCCTTTGAAAATAACTTGATACCGGCTACAAAGTTCTTTCCAGCCAGAGCCCCCTGCCCTCTGCCTGCAACCACCTCCAAAACACATCTGAGTGTTAGAAGGGCGACTGGGTGGGAGTGGCCTGGGAGCACAGTGGATGTGAAAGGCAACAAGGTCTCTTGGCACATTCCCCGGAAGTGGAAGGAGACTGTGCCACCAGGAAAGTATCAACACGTTCTCGTCCCCCCGGGGAAAAGGGCTTGACAATTATTTTGATGCAAGGCCGCCACTGCGAAGTATTTGCTCAACGACAGGAAAGGCCTCCCTCTCAGCAGATGCAGCCCCCCCGCCCCCCCTCCAGGACTCACGGCTTGGCAAGAGCATCTTGGGCTGGATTTCAATCCCGACTCGTCCCCTTGCCTGGGAACAGCCAGCACAACTGTATATGGCAGCCATAATCTAATGTACCCTTTGAACAATGATTCTATTAGTACTGCAAGAGGTGGCTGCAGACAGGCATCTTTGGCAGGTTTGTTCTTGGCACCGTGCCATTCTTCTTTCCCGATTCCTTTTGTCTGTGCTCCTCTCTCCTCTCTCCGCCTGCTACCTTCAAGCTGGACCTCCAGTGTCAGCACATTATCCAGATCTTCCCTCTTAGACTTCAAATTCTTCCTCCCTCTTGGTTCTTTCATTAAAAAGTACTCAACCTCGGGGCACCTGGCTCAGTCGGTTAAGCCTCCGACTTCGGCTCAGGCCATGATCTCATGGTTCGTGAGTTCGAGCCCCGCGTCGGGCTCTGTGCTGACAACTCGGAGCCTGGAGCCCGCTTCAGATTCTGTGTTTCCCTCACTCTCTGCCCCTCCCCCGCTCACACTCTGTCTCTCTCACTCTCTCAAAAATAAATAAACATTAAAAAAATTTCCTCATCCTCTGCTCCATTCCTCCCAGACCCTCTGAGGGGGCAGTACTTAATCTGGTTAATAAATTGGTGCTAAGTTGCTAATTGTTGATAAACTATTACTCTTCCAGATAGAACCTGGATGGCCTTTATATGTTGGGCCACAGGATTTCCATTTTAGTAGAGATCTTTACGGCATTAACTCCAAAGGAAATTGACACTATGAATTTCATGTCCTGTGGCATGGCCAATAGAAAGATGTTTCAGGCTGAGTTTTCTTGCATTTCTCAGGCACACTAGGTAGGCAGTATCGCTAGGCAAAATGTGAATTCAGTTGATAACCTGAAGTGATATTCAGAAGTGTTGGGCAAGCTGGAGAAGCGTATTTATAAATATTTCAATATTTTAAAAATATTAGTGACACTATTTTAACATTTTGTAGAATGCAACTCTTACCTGCTCTCCTTGTTGTACACTTCTCTTTTGCTTTCTTCCCAACATTGCTGTACTTATTTAAATTTATTGTTCTGTAGAATAAATTTATTTGCATCCTTGTCCAGAAACAACCAAAAAGTCTTGGCGTGGTTAGCTTCCAGTCATAGCTTGATCCAGGAGCTCCTATTTTCAGGCCCTGGCTACTCTTCTCCTCCTGCGCCATTATTCAGTAATCTTAAATGACCCTTGACTTTTAACCTCTATATCAAAAAAAATTTTTTTTTAACTTTAAAAAAAGCTATCTTAATTTTTGAAAAATTTGATTCAGGTATGATTGACATATAACATATTCATTTGAGGTGTACAACATAATGATTTGGTTTGTATATATTGTAAAATGATCACCACTGTAAGTCTAGTTAACATCTGTCACCATTTATAGTTACAGAATTGTTTTCTTGGGGCGCCTGGGTGGCGCAGTCGGTTAAGCGTCCGACTTCAGCCAGGTCACGATCTCGCGGTCCGTGAGTTCGAGCCCCGCGTCAGGCTCTGAGCCATCAGAGCCTGTTTCCGATTCTGTGTCTCCCTCTCTCTCTGCCCCTGCCCCGTTCATGCTCTGTCTCTCTCTGTCCCCAAAATAAATAAACGTTGAAAAAAAAAATTGTTTTCTTGTGATGAGACTTTTTAAGATCTACTCTCTTAGCAATATTTAAATACACAATACAGTATCATTAACTATAGTCCCCATGCTGTACAAAATAGTACAAAAACCATTTTGAAATCATTTTAAATTTGTGAAAGAGTTTCAAAAGTCATTCAGAAAGTTCTTGAATGCCCTCATCCCGCTTCTAGTAATGTTAACTTCCTGGGTGGCAAAAGTACAATGCTCAAAACCAAGAACTTAATACTGTTGCAATCTAAATAAAAAGACTGAGGGTCGCCATTTTTTTCCATGGAAATCTGCTTCAGCATCCAGTTGAGGATCTCGCGTCTTAGACGTCACGTATCCTTAGTCTCCTCCATTCTGTGACATTTCCTTAACCATTTTTGTCTCTAATGACCTTGATACTTTCAAAGAGTACTGATCAATTTGTAAAACATCGCTCAATTTGAGTCTAATGTTTTCTCATGATGGGACTGAGGTCATGCATTTGTGTTAAGAATACCTCAGAAGGGGCGCCTGGGTGGCGCAGTCGGCTGAGCGTCCAACTTCAGCCAGGGCACGATCTCGCGGTCCGTGAGTTCGAGCCCCGCGTCAGGCTCTGGGCTGATGGCTCAGAGCCTGGAGCCTGGTTCCGATTCTGTGTCTCCCTCTCTCTCTGCCCCTCCCCTGTTCATGCTCTGTCTCTCTCTGTCCCAAAAATAAATAAACGTTGGAAAAAAAAAAAAAAAAAAGAATACCTCAGAAATAATATAGACTCTTCTCAGGCCATCATATTGGGGGTACATGATATCAGGATGTCGTATTACTGGTAATGTTAATTTAACATGGTGTCAGCCAGGTTTCTCCAATGAAAAGTTAACAATATCTCCCCTTGTAATTAATACATATCTTGGGGGAGATACTTTGAGACTACACAAATACCTTATTTTCCCTCAAACTTTTGCCCATTAATTTTGGAAATCATTGATTTTGCCTGCAGCAATTTTTACTGTATTATTCTAATAGTAATTTTCTAGTTCCCTCATTCCATCTATATTTATTGGCTGGAAGTTTTCTGTAAAAAAAGCTGTTTCTTCTCCATTGATATATTTATTCAATTACTTATTGGTATCATTACCAATAAATGTCCATGACATGGACATTTATTTTATTCTATAAATTACAACCTGACTAGTCACGTTGTACATTTATTTTATTCTTGGACATTTATGGACATTTATTTTATTCTATACTGTCATTATACAATCCAATAATGTCATTATTTATTTTGTTTTTCAAATGGTTCATCTTTGGCTATTGGAAGCTCTTTCATGCCTTTTGATATGCCTCCATCATCATTTTTTTTTACGTTTATTTAATTTGAAAGAGAGAGAGAGAGAGAGAGAAAATGTGTGAGAGGGAGAGGGGCAGAAAGAGAGACAGACACAAAATCCAAAGCAGGATCCAGGCTCTGAGCTGTCAGCACATAGCTCCATGCGGGGCTTGAACTCAAGAACCATGAGATCATGACCTTAGCCAAAGTCAGACGCTTAACTGACTGAGCCACCCAGGCACCCTGCCTCCATCATCGTTGTTGAACCCTTCCCTACTTTCTAGCACCTTGAGATGCAACAGACTCATGTTTTCTCTATTGTAGTCCCAGAATCAATCATGTCTCCAAGAAGCCCTGGTTCCTTTTGTTGGAGAATGGTATTTGGAACCCAAGATCTGGGTGCTTAGGTATGCTTATCACTCCTGGGTGTCATTGTGTCTAGGCCTTCTCAAAAGACAAGGCTATGAAATACACTAACTCATGCATACACACACATATTTATTTCTGAGTATATCAGAAACCTATCCATCTATTTGGGCACATATTTTATTTATTTGTCTATCTATCTATCTATCTATCTATCTATTTTGAGAGAGAGAATGTGAGCGGGGGAGGAGGAGAGAGAGAGAGAGGGAGAGAGAGAGAGACAGAGAGAGAGAGAGAGAGGGAATCCCAAGCAGGGTCTGTGCTGATAGCACAGAGCCCAATGCAGGGCTCGATCTTACCAATCGTGAGTTCATGGCCTGAGCCGAATCAAGAGTCTGATGCTTAGCTGACTGAGCCAATCAGGTGCCCCCATTTGGGTACATATTTAAAAACCACAAATTCATACTAGTACCTCTAATATCAATCCAAAAATCTTGGGGTTCATTTAACCTCCCTTCTTTCCTTATTTTCTTAAATTAGTTTATTTCTTTTTAATTTCTTTTTAATTTTTTGAAAGAGAGCAAGAGAGTATGCATTCATGTGAAAGTAGGGGAGGGGCAGAGAGAGAGGGAGGGAGAGAATCCCAAGCAGGTTCCACACTCAGTGCAAAGCCCAACACGGGCTAGATCCCACAACCCTGGGATCATGACTTGAACCCAAATGAAGAGTCGCATGCTAAACCGACTGAGCCACCCAGGCGCCCCCTTTCTTTCCTTATTTTTAACTTTTTTCTCTGACAGTGAGAAGCTGGACTCTCATTATCTACAATATATTTACCTATTTTCTCAAGCCTGGTATAAACATATAAAGTTGTGACCAAATTGCTTCTTTCTCTTTCCTAGGAGTTCCAGAAAAAGTTCCAAGATTGGTTCTTACCGGGCTGGGTTCTATGCTCATCCCTGATCCATTTACTGTGGCCAGAGGAGTGGATCAAGCTGATGAGTCAGGCCTGAGATACATGTCCACTCCTGAGACGGTGTGTGTGTGTGTGCGTGTGTGTGTGTGTGTGACCGTCCCATCTAAACCATAAGGATTAGTGTAGATGAGGGGTGGTTCCCGGAAATTAGAGTCCAATTATCAGAAGAAAGGGAAATAATTCCGGGCAGGTTAAAACCACAGATGTTCACTGCTCCATCGAGTGGGACAGTAGTACAGCAATGTCAATACTGAGAGAGGTGAGGGGTGGCGGAGTGAAGCGTAGGAATACTTGCACGGGTGCAAATGACTGCCAAAAGGTGAGTTGGCTTTTCCTTTTTTTAAAGTATGTACAGTTGATAAGAAGTGGAATATTACCCCAATTTAGCAAGAGTCATTGCCAGGCTTGTTGGCTGGACCTGCTTTAAGAAGAAATAAAGAGAAGCTTGCTTAACATGATGCTTTTTGTCCAATTTCATGCCAAAATTCCATGAGGTGGCTGCTAGGTTCTGCTTAATTCCAACAGGCTTGTCTACCCAAGATTTGGGCAGCTGCCACAGGGAGGGTTCAGTCAAGCCCTCTTGAATGGCTGGCTGCAGACTTTGAGATCACTTTATTTTTTTTTTTTATTAAAAAAAAATTTTTTTTTCAACGTTTATTTATTTTTGGGACAGAGAGAGACAGAGCATGAACGGGGGAGGGGCAGAGAGAGAGGGAGACACAGAATCGGAAACGGGCTCCGGGCTCTGAGCCATCAGCCCAGAGCCCGACGCGGGGCTTGAACTCACGGACCGCGAGATCGTGACCTGGCTGAAGTCGGACGCTTAACCGACTGCGCCACCCAGGCGCCCCCCGAGATCACTTTTTTTAATGTTACTAGTCAGCGCTATAACTTAAAGCTCCTATAGAGTAGAAAAACTTCAAACTTCAAAATTGTTTGCAACGTTGGAAAGCCACAGAAACATTTAAGCAAGATGTAGAGTTGTTTGTTTTGTTTCGTTTTGTTTTTTAAAGGTACAGAGACGGTGGCTGCTATTTAGTCTTGGGGTGTGAATTTGTTCTAAACCTCTTCGGGTGTTGCTCCCATTTTTACTGCCTTTTGTCTTATTAATACTTCCTTTGTATAGAAACTTCCTTAATTAAACAGTGCATTTCATTAATCTAGCATTCGGCTAAAAATCACATCTTAACGAGATTTTATATCTCCCAGCCTTTTCAAAAAATCAACTGCCTCTTTTAAGGGGCTTGGCCCTTTTTCTCTTCTGGGTTATTAGAATGTGTCTACTATGGAATACAACAGCCTTTATGCAGCAACTCAGTGGTTTAATCACAATGCAAAAACAACATTGCTAATCTGAACAATCTACATGGATGACAACTCATTGGAATAACTATCAATTAACAACATAATTGTCATTTATCCGTTGCCAACATTAAAATAGGCAATTGTTACTTCTATGAGCCTTTTGTGCTTTTTTTCCCCCTTCTCTTCACAGGGTGCGGATATAGGGCAGGGACCTGGGTTGAAAACTTGAAACTGACGACCAAGTTACTTGCTGTTTTAATCATTGAATCATCTTTCTTATAGTTGTTCTGAAGTAAAACAGTGGTCATAAAATTTCATGCCAGGCTTGGCAGGTCGACCTTGCTTTGGTTCTGAAATCTCTATAGCATCAAACGTGTTGCCAGGTCTATATTCTCTCTAATCAGGGGCTATAATAGACAGAGCATGACATGTGAGTTCTCTCCCATTTTGTTCCAACAAGATCATGTCAAAGAAAACCCAGCCTCTGTACGAAGGCAGAGTCTGCTTTTGCCAGTGCAGCTGAAAAGAACTTAGCCCAGCAGCCTCGGATAATGACCTCCGTGTTTTCCTCTCTACGCGATTGCAACATAGAGACCTGAGCCTCTATAAGTGAGTGGGCAAAAATAGAAGGAAAAGAATCAGGGTTTGGTGGAGAAGGGCGCTGTGAAGATCAGACGTACCATGACCACCTTAGGAGTTGCCTATCTCTCTGTCTCTTAGCAGAAGACAGGTGGCAGGGTGGAATTACGTTCCTGGTCATGCAGGATCCCCTTCAGGAAGAGCTGCCTAAAAGTAAGACTCCAACTTGTGTTTGGGCACAAATCACTTCACGGTGAAGTGATTTCTAGTGAAGGCCCAGAAGTAGCTAGAATAAAAATTAGCACATACATCCAACCGACTCTTTTGCATTGGGCCAATTCATCCACACATCATCGCCCGGTACTTCTCCATTTGGAGACAGAAGTTTGACTTGGAACTTGCAACAAACATTCACTTCCTCCTTGGGGGGCACCATAAGGGAATGGAGAAACAGGGTTTTGAGCCAGACCCCAGGTATTGGAATAGCAGCACTTCGAGCTATGGCCAGGGGGTGTCCAGGCTCCTTTCTTGGGTCTTTAATTTCTTACCTCTAAAATGATGAGAATCATTCCACTTTGCAGGGTTGTGTAGAGGATTAAGTGCACTGATGGTGCTTACGATGGCCGGTTGCTATTAAAGAGATAGCTACAGGGGTGCCTGGGTGGCTCGGTCGGTTAAGCGTCTGACTTTAGCTCAGGTCATGATCTCACAGTCCGTGGGTTCGAGCCCCGCGTCGGGCTCTGTGCTGACCGCTCAGCGCCTGGAGCCTGTTTCAGATTCTGTGTCTCCCTCTCTCTCTGCCCCTCCCCTGTTCATGCTGTGTCTCTCTCTGTCTCAAAAACAAATAAACATTAAAAAAAATTTTTAAAAATAAAAAAATAAAGAGATAGCTACAAAGACACTTTTACTGACCTAAAGATGTTTAAGTTAATGAAATAGCCTTGCTTCTTTGATCTTAATGAAAGGGAATTTAAATTCTTAAAAATTAAAAAAAAAAATCCTCAAGGAGTGATTACATTTTAGAGCTCACTTTTGGAATTCAGTGGGCTGTTATTGTTACTACTATGCATAGTAACTTCGATAGTCAGCTCCTGAATCAAGCTTTTCTGTGCAGCTGGATGGGTGCTGTCGGTAAGCGAGCCAGTTTTGCAAACAGAGTGTGACATGTGCAGGTGGAGTTTAATAACAATATAGCAAATATCCTTTGTCTCCCCCTCTTGGGTACATCATTTGATTGTTTATAGTATAGCCAGCATTCCGAAGACAGCAAGAACGCTTTCTTGTACTAATTTAACCGTTGTGTTTTGGAGAAGATATAGCTCTGCTTTTTATGCCCCTTTGGCTCAGGGTTGGGGGAGGAGGGCGGCGCTTTTTACGTGCCAAAGAAGCAAGTTTTCCATTTATGTAATGTTTTGCCTATTTTTCTTCTCTAGCCGCTTCCCTGCAGCCAGCCCATTGTTGTGCTAGTCACTGATGACCCTGGTGATTCTGGCCGCCTGCGTGCTTCTCCCGCTGTGTGGGAAACACACTTTACCTTGTGGCTCCGCCCTTCAAAGGTTCTGTTTGCCGCACGGAAGAACTGTTGACTCTGCCAATCGGGAACGTCTCATTGCATCCTTTTTCCACACCATCTGTCTGACCTGGACCCATTCCAAACACTACGGCTCTGCTGGCAGAATGGTCTTCCTGCTACAGAAGTTGTGTAATCTGCTAATTGACAGGGTAAGGAAAATTTGTATTTGGGTTACAGCTGAAAAGTTGGATGTTTCTTTGATGGGGCTTTAAATACTGACATATGCTGCATTGGTTTTTGATTTTAGGCATCCCGTTTGTGCATAATCACGCACTCTCCCCTGTGTTCTCTGCCTCATTGAGAATATGGCATCCTTCGGAGAAGAACACCGATGTGGTCTACCAGAGAATTATCCTCTACCTGGTGTACTCATGAAGCAACGATTTTATTATCATTATCTCTTTGTAGTATGAGACAGATGGCAAAGCAGGAGTTTGCTTTACTGAACACGATGCAATGTTGGTCACGGCAAATCGCCCGGGATGGTTAATATCTTCAGTCGTTGTTGTGTCTAATGAGCATCTTCGCTTTGGTACAAGGCCTGGTCCTACACTCAGCCCCTCATTTAAGTGCCAAGTTGTTGTCGATCCTCTTTTTGTGCCCATAGGCTAAGGGTAGAAGAATCCTAGAGAAGGAAATATCTTTAAAACATTTTTTTTTAACGTTTATTTATTTTTGAGACAGAGAGAGACAGAGCATGAACGGGGGAGGGGCAGAGAGAGAGGGAGACACAGATTCAGAAGCAGGCTCCAGGCTCTGAGCTGCCAGCACAGAGCCCGACGCGGGGCTTGAACTCACGGACCGTGAGATCATGACCTGAGCCGAAGTCGGACGCTTAACCGACTGAGCCACCCAGGCGCCCTGAGAAGGAAATATCTTTAAAATCGCGCTGTTCGAGTGCACCCTTGGGGTCATCCTTCTCTTAAAATCGTGCTTTTAAATCTTAGTGTGAGCAAACCCCACGTCAGCAGGCGTGGTCGCGCGCAACAACCAGACCCGTGTCCCTAAATCACGATCCGCTCTACACAGGAGCTACCGGCACATGTTGGGGATAGTGCACAAGTCGGGGGTGATACCAAGGCTCTGGCCTCCACAGGTCCCTCTCTCAGCTGTACCCCTCGACCCGCGCTGAGCAACGCTCAGCAAGAGGAAAGATGAGAACGGAAGAGGGCTTCTTCCCTACCTTTGAAAACTTCAAAGACGTCGTTCCCAATCTGGTTCTGATGATCCATGTCTCAGTGCAAAGCATCCATAAAGATCTAAAACCTGTGCACTGATCAGAAATCGTTTTTGGAAATTCGGATTTAATCCCATGAGCCAAATGATCACTACCAACAGCGATCAGGGAAAACCAAAGTCCACAGCAAATTTTCATTTGGCAAATGCATAAAATGTTCAAAAGAGCAGAGGTCTCATTTACATTCCTTCCTCTCATATGGGATTTTCTTCTATATTAGTAATTAAAGGGTGCAGGCTATAGAGTGCAACTATATCACATAATAGCCATCGGGGACGCACTAACAACTTCCTTGAAGTAACGCACACTAGGGTGTTTATGGTTCAGTGTCACATAGACTCTCTTTGATCTAAATTAGGATTCATTGGCAAACTCACAATAGGCTCCACATGTACCCCTCTCAACCTCTTTCTTTTAATCATGGAAATTAGAGATGGAAAATACCCATTAAGTCACTTAGTTCACTTCCCTGCCAGGGTGAAATTGTGGCCTGTGATACACGGGCAGTGCTTGGTCCAGCTTACATCTAAATGTCTCAGGGGACATGCAGCCTCTTGGTTTTATAGTTTTCCTTTTTCACTTACAGTTCGGAGAGGGGGCAAATACACAACAGAGGAAGAGACTCCGTCCCCTCCTCATGCACTGGAGTTAATGCTGGCGGGTGAGTGAATGTGCTCACGGCCTGTCAGCCTTCTGGAAACCACACCTTTTGCTGTGGCAATTTCATTACTCATAAGGTGCACAGTTAAATTCAATCCCCATCCCCAACATGTTTTACTCTTCAGCTCAGTGAAACTCTCCAGGTTCCTGGACTTTTCCTGTAAACTCGAGCCAGCAAGCACCCCAGGTTTGGAGGGAGGGGTGAGGCCCAGGAAGGGAGAGCCTATCTATTTTAGGGTCTCTGGTTGATTCGTTGTAAACTGCACAGGCCTTCCTGTGATGTCACTGGCACAGTGTGAGCTCATGAATGGAACACTGCCTATGTCATTCTGGTGAGTGACCCATTGGGGTATTTTTATACTTTTGGCATCTGAAAGATGAGAGATGTGCGTCGTTGCACAATGAATTCTGTCCCTGACTCGTGTTCAACAACAGCAGACTGTCACTCAGCATCTGCTCATATGTCTGGCTCTTGAAGTCAGTTCGAGGGGAAAGCAGCAAAATCCCAGGGACCATCTTGCCACTGGGGTCTCTGGGAGACACGCGGCGGCTGAGACTTCAAACAGGAGCCGACGCCCATCGTGACACTTGCATTTCGGGTTTGTGTCAGAGGCCGAGTTTTAGTCTGCCGCAATCGCCGGAGAGCTGGCACTAACTTAGAACAGTCTAAGCGAACGTTTCAAATCCAGACACAGACGTGTTAGAATATGATCATTCAGGTTATAAGATGGAGGTCTCCCCCACCCCAATTCACTGCAAGTTTCACTAAATAGTTAACTGAAGGAGGATCCAGTTTGCAAAACCTGATGTGCAACTGTGTCTGAGAAGATACCCATTGTGGTTTCTATTAGACAAAAAAATGTTTGCCTTTCTGAACATCTGTGTTAACTATGCATTCACATACTTTCTAGGGCTTCTACAGTGGACAATGTATTCCTGGGATGATTCTTACTTTAAATACCTTTGAGTGGCGGGGCGCCTGGGTGGCTCAGCCGGTTGAGCGTCCGACTTCGGCTCAGGTCATGATCTCACGGTCCGTGAGTTCGAGCCCCTCGTCGGGCTCTGTGCTGACAGCTCAGAGCCTGGAGCCTGTTTCGGATTCTGTGTCTCCCTCTCTCTCTGACCCTCCCCCATTCATGCTCTGTCTCTCTCTGTCTCAAAAATAAATAAACATTAAAAAAAAATTAAATACCTTTGAGTGGTAATTGATACTGGGTCTTTGAATGGGGGCAAAAAAAGATCCAAATTAGGTTCAGGGTGATGGTCTAGAATGAGGATTCTCCTGAATGCCATTCTAATACTGAGTCCTACTTAGCTAATGAAAACCTTAATTTTTTTAAACTTTATTTAAAAATTTTTTTAAAAATTTATATTGAGAGATATAGAGAGCAAGCGGGGGAGGGGCAGAGAGAGACAGAATCCCAAGCAGCTCCGTGCTGTCAATGCAGGGCTCGAACTCACGAACTGTGAGACCATGACCTGAATCCAAATCAAGAGTCAGACACTCAACCAACTGAGCCACCCAGGAGCCCCTGAAAGATCTCGAATCTTAAAGCAGATGTGGCAAAAACTGCTTGTCATTCTCCCAATCTCCATTCTCCCTGACACATATTTATTTACTTATTATCTTTAAAGTTTATTTATTTATTTTGAGAGAGAGAGAGAGAGAGAGAGAGAGCAAGCATGAGCAGGGGAGGGGCAGAGAGAGAGAAGGAAAGAAAGAGAATCCCAAATGGGGAGATTCTGGACACGGGGCTCAAACTCCCAAACCATGAGATCATGACCAGAACGCAAACCAGAAGCAGGATGCTTAACAGACTGAGCCACCGAGGTGCCCCTCCCTGACTTTTACTGTTTCTCACCCACCCTCACGGCCCTCTCACTCTACCTCCTGCCTGGGTGAGGCTGTGCAAGGGCAAGCGGCATGGAACCCTTCTGCTGGGGGTGCCCCACCCCTCCGTCCTGTTGCTGTCAGCCTGGAGAACGGACGTGGTGGTTGGAGCTCTAGCTGCTGTGAAGATGACCCACAGGAAGACCACTCTTAGGAGTGACTGCAGGCCGCTGAGTCCCAGATAATTTCACGGAGCTGAGTCACCCCCGAGACTCCTTTTACATGACAGAATCCCAAATACACCATTAGCTGAAGTGAGCAATATGGACACTGAGAAGAAGCCTTCTCTTTGTTTCTTCTATCCATCCTGCTCATGACGTGGAGGAAGGTACGTTCCCACTCCATAAATAGAGTGACCGAGAGGAGAGCACATGACTAGGAGGTCAGGACCAGGATAAGGTAAACCGAGATAGGGGACAGAGATAGATGGATTCCGAGGGGACGTGATCTGTACATCAGATCAACTGTAGTGTGGCAAGAACCTGTATCAGAGTGTTTAGTTAGAGACTTTTTGTCTTAAAATGAGAGCCATTGAGATCTCGTCCTGTTTAATGCGCGCCTGTCACATGCTTCCCTCGGCCAGCCCGTGACACTCCCGGACGGTGTCTGCGGAGCTCTGGGCAGACTCTCCGCACCCAGAGATGCTGCAAAGCTCCTTGCTGGCTGGCTGGGTTGCTGTTGGCAACCTGTGGCATCTTGCCGTGCACCTGCGTCCAGTTACGCGGATTCTGGTTTATATTACCCATGCTTAAGTGTCTCCTCGCAAAAGGAGGATAGTACCTTCAAAATATCCCTGCAAAGAAACTGCTGGTTTGCCTCTCATGCTAGTATCATCTGCTGATACTTCCCAGGCTGCCTGGGCATGCTCTGTCTCAGCTTCACTAAGAGCAAGTGTGATGACAGTCCAATCTAGCGAGGTCTGAGAGAAAAGGCCAAAACGATTTTGAAATTATTAGAAGAGCTTTTAAAATATGAATTTATATCCTTAGTCATGAACAGTGAACTTTGCCCTCTGTGTATATTGTGCTTTAAAATATCAGCTAATAATATATAATCAGGTACATGCATAGAACTTATAAATAAGGAAATAAATATACACCTTAATTACACCAAATAATATATAACTTAATTTTTTTCCTATGAGATGGTACGATTACAAGTTTTATGCCCTCTTGTAGAGACTAAGAAGGCCCATACCTTCAATTTCAAGTTTGACTCTGAGCTTCCTAGAAGCTTTAAGAAGTGAGAGGGAGATTGGGGCGCCTGGGTGGCTCAGTCGGTTGAGCGTCCGACTTCAGCTCAGGTCACGATCTCACGGTCCGTGAGTTCAAGCCCCGCGTCGGGCTCTGGGCTGATGATGGCCCAGAGCCCGGAGCCTGCTTCCGATTCTGTGTCTCCCTCTCTCTCTGACCCTCCCCCGTTCATGCTCTGTCTCTCTCTGTCTCAAAAATAAATAAATGTTAAAAAAAAAAATTAAAAAAAAAAAGAAGTGAGAGGGAGATAGAAAAAGGGATGGACCATTAAGACACGATGTTCATGCTCAGAAGTGACAAAACATACTATTTCCTCAAGATGAGTAAACCTTTTTTGAGCTTGAAAAAGAGCAAGTTTGTTATGGGGTCTTTCTTATGGGGACTGGGTGATACAGTGGACAATATCCTCAATTTTTTTTTCTATGGCAGATGCTATAGGAGTTTCATCTAACGGCTTCACAAAAAGATTTTTGGTAAATGTTGACAGCAAAATAATATCCAAATGCAACTCAAGGGAAGAAATTCTGCAAGGCGGGGGGGGGGGGGGGGAGGATAACACAGCCCAGAAATTTGGCTTTCTGGTGGCCCATCTAAATGCAAGAACCGAACCTAGAGTAAGTTTTCTTTCTACAAATGTGACTTCATCCAATGGGGGTTTGGGCTAGAGTAGGTCGGGCAGTCAGTCTGTGAGTAGGTTCACTGATGAGGGCTGGAGTCCCCTTACGTGTGGGACTAGTTGGGGCAGATTCATGTACCTGGGAAGTTAAACAGAAGGGCTATCTTTTTGAGAAAATGGAGAGCTCAAGGGTGCCCTGACCTGGGTGGAGAACCATCCCACGGTGCCAAGAGGGTGGTACCGAGGGCAACGCCACGTTTGTTAAACTGGGGTCCAAGCCCGCACGGCAAAAACATCAAGAGGTGTGTTTTTCATCTTGTTCCCATGATTCTGTGTCCCTAATGTGGGCAGCCAGGTGGAAAGTTTCCCCACGCATGACCTTGATCGGATTTCAGGCAGTGGGATTCTCTCATGCTTTTAAGATCTCAGTGAACGCTTTCCCTCAACCCGGATGTGTGTGTTTCTTAGGCAATTATCCACTGGCCAGGGCCATGAGTCCCAGAACCAGGCTACTTAGTTCTGAGCCCTGGTTGTACAACACACTCTGAGATCTGGGGTCATGTATAGCTCTTCTCTGTGCCTCAGTTTTTTCATTTAAAAACACAGGATGAGAATATCATCTCATAACCACTTAGGACAGTGCCTGGAACATACTAAGTACCCAGTAAATGTTGGTGTTTAATATTATAAGCATAGGGGACAGGGACATAAAGAAATGTTTATAGTATTATAAACAAAGGGGACTCCTGGAGTCAGGCTGCCTGGAGTCAAACCTTGACTCTTACACATACTTGCACGACCTTTTAGTTCCTCCCTTGGAGACCGGGGTGTGGGGTTGGCACTTTGCATATGGGGTTGCTGAGTGGGTTACACCAAATAGCATCCGGACAGGTGCCTGCACATAGTGAGAACTCTCTCGGTGTTGTTACCACTGTGAAAGCTGGGCCAATGACTGGGATCTTTGCAGTGTTAACATTTCACTTTTACGTGGATTCTACATCCAGACAGCTCCGTTTTCACTGTTACCTTTCACTGTTACCCTATCACTATTGACTAATGGTTTGATGTTTGGCTTAACATTTATTTATTTTATTTTACTAAAAAATGTTTTCAATGTTTATTTTTGAGAGAGAGAGACAGAGAGTGAGCAGGGGAGGGGCAGAGATGGGGAGAGAGAGACACAGAATCCAAAGCAGGCTTCAGACTCTGAACTGTCAGCACAGAGCACAACACAGGGCTCGAACCCACAAACCACCGGATCATGACCTGAGCCGAAGTCGGACGCGTAACCGACTGAACCACCCAGGTGCCCTATGTTTGGCTTAAAATTTAAACCAGAGGTCCCTTCCCCTTCCGCCTGGCATAGGTGTGGGCGATGGATGTCCCTCTTTTTGTGCTCTGATTTCCTTACATCTCTGCAGAATGATTGCCAGAGTGTTGCAGAAACAATATGTATATATCAGCCCATATTTTTCATTACAAATTTTTATTCCATGATTTGGTTAACATCTCTGAAACGGCAAACTTGTGATTTGTTTTCACTGTGTTCTCCTGAGACTCTGGCTCTGTAGCAATCCTCAGACCTTCCTGTGGGCCTCCTCCTTCCCTCCCCTTCCCTCTCCCTCCCTCTCCTTCCCTTCCTCCCTCCCTCACTGGGGGATGACATTTTCTCAGAAGTTGCCTAGCGGATTGAAAACTTGGAACATTGAAGTAATGAGCTATCCCCGTTGGTTATATATTGGGTGTGTTTTTCCCAGCACAAATGTGAAAGTTGAGATAAATTTGGGAAATGCTTTAGGAATCTCTCCTCTTCTCTCCCTATCACTCTACCCACCAGGTTCATGCACGACAATTAATTGCCTTAGCTTCCAAACAGAGCTCCCAGGATGGCCTTCTGGTAGAGAGAGGGGGAACCATGTCCTCACAGATGCAGTTAGATGTGCTGGGTTTGTGGCCCCGTTGAGACATCTGGGACCTCATTAGAGATGGGTTAAAGAGGTTGCCAAAGGGCTTTAAAATTTTTTTTAATCTCCTACCCTACACATAAGGAAACCTTATGCTCTGTGTCTGCACGGGGTTAAACTAGGACTCATGTTTTATTGGTACACACTAATGTGTGTACTGATTGTGGAAATCCTTCTATGCCCATGGGTAGGTCGCCCCTGCCCCCAAGCTCCTGTGCCATGCTCTCTCCCTCACTCTAGCTGCTCGGGCTCCACCAGAGCATGACTCCTCCCCCCCTCCCCCCATTGCTTTCCCATGATGGACAATGTCACACCTGGATTAAACCAGATGGTGAGTTGATGTTTAAAGTGTCTCACAAGCCACAGATCTGGCCCCAGCAAGCCTCAAGCATCCTCCATCTGCCCTCTCAGGGTCTCTTTTCTGTCCCTTGACACCCTTGGTCCCTTGCAGCCTGTGCATTTTGACTGGTGAGTGCCTCTGCTACTCAGAGATGTGACCATGGGTAAGTTCCTAAGGCCTTGGCCTTAGGTTGCCCACTGCAACAGAGAGCTGCTTTGTGAGGTGAGGTAAGAAAGTGACCGAGGCCCAGAGCTTGGCATATGGGAACGTCTCAAGGAGGTTGGCTCTCCTTCTCTCCTCTCCCTCTTCCTTCCCTCCCCTCCTCCTCTTCCTCAGCCCTTTGTCACCATCATTCAGTGCCCAGGGACCCCGTCCCACTATTTACCAAGTTGTTAAGCAGTCAGATGTTTATGAAAATGCTAGTCGTGCTCAACTGTGTTCAGGAAGGGTCAAAGGGAGGGGATGGGAAGAGCCTTCATCCTTTCTGTTTGGACCTATCTACCTCTCAGTGAGTCTTGAAGAACATTCAAGAGGATGAGAGTGTATTTCCAATTCTCCAGTGACTTACGGAGGCTGCTTCTAGTCATTTTAGCCCATAAAGGATGGTCTCCTAAACACCCGTGCTCCTGAACATTTCTTCTGAAATAGTAGGCAAATGATGAAAGCTCTTTTTTGGGCTTGCTTTCCCTCAAATAGATGTTTCTTGAGCCCTGTAGTCATCTGCTGACGCAGGGGGACTTTGTATACACATTGGTGGATGTATATGAACTTTCTTGAGCTCAGAAAGAATCAATGACTTGCCCTGGTTCACAGAACCTGCTTTTCAGTGGTTGACCTGGATGGAATGCAGGTTACTCGGTTCCTGAACCAGAGTTTGGGATGATTGCCCATCCCTAGTCCCCAGTCCCACCTCTGTGCTTGGCCACAGCTCCATGCTATCCCTAATAGCTCCCTGTTTAATGCTATCTCCATCTGCTGATCCTAGTGTCTCCCAGATCCATAATGTAATTTGTGATAAGAGTAACTGACAAGATTGAGCTAAAATCTGCTGTCTTTAGACTTAAGTCTGACGTAGACCTCAATTCCCAAAGATTAAAAATGCCAAACTGTATAGAAATGCATTCCATCAACTCATTCATTCATTTATTCATTCCTGTATGTATTTATGTATCAGTATTGGGTACCAGGGAACAAGTATACAACAAGGTCCCAGACATAGGCACGTAAAAATTAAATTGCAATACTAAGCAGCCTTTGCTTAAAGTACTGATAAAGTATTGAGGGTGTAAGTAAGAGCTTAGAGGAGGATGTGCCGTGTGCTGAGAGAGTTAAGAGAAGCCTGAGGGAGTGGGTCTTAGAGCCAGGATCTGGGCTGAGTCAAACTCAAGGGAGTGGAATGAACCTGGAAAGTGTTAAGATTCAGCTGTATAAGACGCCACGAACCACAGGTGATGAGGAGTTGTGGCCACCACCTTTGGCAGCCCACGTGTGTCTAGGAAAATGGAAACCAGGGGCAGGTGAATGCTGGAGAGCAAGACATCATGGTCATTTACAAACTGGGAGAGCAGATGGCATGGGGACTATGGAAGAACGGGATGGAGAGTGAGGAGAGGAGGTAGAGTTTGATTCTGTGCCACCATGAAGACATTAAGTTTCATATTATTTTATCAAGAACAGATGTTTGTGGGAGTCAAATTGATTCAAATGCAAAAAAAAAAAAAAAAAAAAAAAAAAAAAAAAAAAAAGCCGGATCTGAGATGTATTAAACTCTTTGGGAAAGCTTTGGGAAAACTGGAAATTTTACAATCTATTGATTTCAGTGCCTCATTGATGTAGTAATCTTATGGAAGAAATGTGTAATATGAAGTCTATTTTATCTTCTCATAAAACTTAAGGATGAAATGTATGAGGGAAGACAACATAGGGAATCTTTTTGTAGAACTTGTAGTAAATTCAAGTTATCCTACTGCACAGCTGGCTATATTCATTGGCTGGACTCCAGAAAGTTATAAAGGGAATATGAGCAAATGCAGCTTTTGCTCCTCAGAGTTCATCAAACTCCAAATCTTTTACAATTCTTTTTATGTTGGCCCTAAAATGTTACTTGACTCAAATAATCTTCCCCTCGATGGCAAAGAATGTCTCACAAGCTACAGATTCATTGGTCAACTTGACATTCCAGGTTCCCAATAGCTAATGTTATCCCCCCTCCCCCTTTTTCTAGAACACGGATCTTGTGGGTGATTTATGGGTGGGAATGATTTAAGGCTCAATTACCCTCCTTTTAACAACTCCTATAGTGCCTCTTACTCTGAATTGTATAGCATTTCTCATTTGGTTCCCTGTGCTCCAAAAATTTTTCCTCTCCATTTTAATGTGCTCACTCCTTCCTTGACTTTAAGACTCACCTTGAGGGAAAAGTGAACATTTATTGATGCTTCATATGGACCAGACACCGCACCAGCCATTAATACTGCTTATCCGTGTGAAATCAACAGCTCTTTGAAGAAGGTATTACTTTTGTGCCCCCTCCCAACTTGTCCTTTTATAATGAGAAACCGAGGCTCAGAGATGTTAAGAAACTTGCCCGTTGCTGCATATCGTGGTAAATGTGAATTAGGGTGACCGAAGAGCCCTCTACGATTTCCCCTCTTCTGAGAAAAGCCCCCAATATTCAGGGATGGGAGTAAGGACCTCATCCTTGTCAGACCAACTGAATCATTCCCTGGGAGTTTTGCAACAGGAACTGGGGAGAGGGAGCTAATCTTTCCCTGATGGTTCAGGAAGAGCTCGGGGTTTCCCTACAAGGACAACATCAGCGTGGAACATCAGAAATAATGCTGCCTCAGAGACCGATGCAGAAAAAAGAGAGCATGCTGGGGGTTTGTGAGTCCCTGGTCCCAGCTGTCTCTGATGTCCAGTGGCATTCTTGCTTTTCCCGGATGGGGAGGGGACACTTCAAATAAGTTCGTCTTTTTGCTCAAGCTAGCTTGGGTTTCTATCTTTTACAGTCAAGAGTTCTCATTTTCCTAGGGAGGTAGACGGAAATTCTAGAACGCATGCTTTTCCTCCCTGCCGTATGATATGATCAGAAGTTGTCTTTATCAGACCTTCTGTGGCCTAGTCTCATGGATAACCTGTAAGTGATTTCATCTGGTCACTCCCACCCCATGGCCCTCTTCTTTGGGAAACAAGGAAGAAAGGCAAGAGTTTGACAATGCAAAACGAAGTTCTATGCCATGACCAGAACACGTGCTATGTTCTGTTTTATGTAAGTTACCCGAGCGCAGAGACCAGGACTACTGAATTATTGTATACGGTAATAGAACATTTTAACTGTGCACACATTTAATAATGTGACTTTGAAACTGAATCCAAATGAAGTCTTCTAAGAAAAACTGGAATCGAGCGAACAAATGTCCAGGCTCACAGAATATGCACAAGGCTGCGTTCGGTTGAGAGAGAGAGAGAGAAAAAAAAAAAGCACAGTCGTTGGAAAGGAAGTAAGCAACAACAAGCGTTTACGGAAGAATGTGTGAAAACCCAGTGCTTCTCCATGAACGTTGACCTGCCTGGTACAGTTACCTGAGAACTAAGGAAGAGAATATGGAAAGCAGGGGTCCCACCTGAAGGAGCTCTCGGTCTATTTTGGTTATTAGGGCGGCGGAGAACCATGGATTCAACAGACGGGCTCAGTGTTTGGAGGGTGGGAAGGGAGGGACCTGAGCACGCCACACCTTCCCAGTCGCATCCCTTAACCTCCCTTGGCCGGGGGCTCCTCCTGGGGAATATGGAGGTAGTCACAGAAGTCCCCCTCCAGCTCCAAACTGCAATCATCCTGTGAGCAGGAATGGAAAGGAAGAATGGCATATGCAGCTTTCTAATGGAATCCCAGTAGACATCTGTTTAGATAATGTGTATCTTCCAGAAGAGGCAGGGGAGACTCGATTAGCATTGTTGCAGCTCTGTTCAGGCGAGGCTGATGGCGGAAATGCACGATTGGGAGCCCGAGAGACAGTGTGACTCCTATTATTTTCCGTGACTGAGTTGTCTTTGTCATCTGCTTTTAATTAAAAAGAAAAAAAAAAAAAGTTTCTCCCTTCCCCATCCCTGGCCCTCTTGAAGGAGTAAAATCAAATCTAAAAATAACAGGAGGGGGCAGGCTTAACAGACAAGGAAACCCTGGAAATCAGAAGCGGAGCACGGAGGAGCTCTAGCTGGAAGCATCTGCATGGGAATTGCCTGAGCTGGAATGGACAATACGATATATGAGATCATCCCTGTGGCCTCAGGCCTACATTTCAGATTCGGGCTTCTGGCTCTCAGTAGAAACTGGCTGATTCCTTCCATGGTAGAAAAGAGAGAAAATGCAGAAATATGAGGGTTCGTTTGTGAACAGAGGGAGAAAGTAGCATCTCTGGCAAGTCCTGAAGCAATTCTTGGTCTGCTGTTTAGAGAAACCAATGGGGCGCCTGGGTGGCTCAGTCGGTTGAGCGTCCGACTTCAGCTCAGGTCGTGATCTCAAGGTTTGTGAGTTTAAGCCCCGCGTCGGGCACGGTGCTGACAGCCCGGAGCCTGGAGCCTGCTTCGGATTCTGTGTCTCCCTCTCTCTCTGCCCCTCCCCCGCTCACACTCTGTCTGTCTCTCTCTCGCTCACAAATAAACATTAAAAAATTAATAATTTTATTTTTTTTTAATTTTTTTTTCAACGTTTATTTTTTCTGGGACAGAGAGAGACAGAGCATGAACGGGGGAGGGGCAGAGAGAGAGGGAGACACAGAATAGGAAACAGGCTCCAGGCTCCGAGCCATCAGCCCAGAGCCCGACGCGGGGCTCAAACTCACGGACCGCGAGATCGTGACCTGGCTGAAGTCGGACGCTTTAACCAACTGCGCCACCCAGGCGCCCCCCCAAAATTAATAATTTTAAAGAAAAACCGAGCCGTGAACTGAATTCTTTGAGTGGATTGGCGAGGAGCCGGAAGGCCAGGATCGTACCCGGAGCGAGCTAGCTGGTGGCTGGACGGGAGCTTCCTGGGAGCAGGCTCTGGGAAGTACGACCCGGCTGCACAGGGATTACCGGCAGTTGTCTTCCTGGAACGCCCATGAATGTGACTGGGAAGACCAGGGGAGGTGTGCTAAGGTAGACCAGAAGAAGGGGTGCTTCATGAGGGGGAAGTCACCTCCCGGAGGAATTCTGGATCTGTGCAATTGAATTTGTGTGTCCTTCCCCAGGGTGGGGAAGTAGGATCTGCTGGAGAATGGGCAGAACATTGATAAGGGAAATAGCTGGTTCAGATGGCTCAGAAGCAACGCCAGCTAAAGTTATTAGGTTCATCAGGAGACCGCAGAAACAAGTGATGTCAAAACTCAGCGTTAAACAACACAGCAATGTTCCTTTCTAGCTCCTGTTACATGTTCCCCACAAGTCGGCAGGGGGCTCAAAACCATGATAAACAGGGGCCCCCCCCCATGTAGCCGTGCCATCTGCAAATGTTGCTTTCTCATAGCCCTGCGAGAGCCCAGAAATGACACTCCCTTCTTCTCATAGCCCGTCGATCAGGACAGTCACATGGCCATGCCCAACTGCAAGGGGACTGAGACTTGAGAGGTCTTCTGTGCACTGCAAAGAATCGTGAGGCTTCACAAGGCATGCATGCAGCTTCGGTTGCTGGGGGTGCTGGAGGTGTGACATATTAATGGACAGCTTAGCATCGTGTCTGATAATATAGAAGAGAAGGGGGGATGGGCAAGCAGGAGGAATGTGCACTTACAAATACAGTAGAGTATTCCCAGACATTCCCTGGCAGGCATCAAACAGGCTGCTCGGCAGGTGACATAAACTGGTTGTGTGTGTGTGTGTTAAAACAGCAGGGATCCAGGCTAGAATAATTCAGATGGTATTGTTTTGGTGAATACTCCTGGAAACTCACATAGTTATTTTGTAAGGCATTACAGCATTTGTCTTTTGTGTTTTTGTGTGTGAATGCTTCTTCAGAGTGTGAAGAGTAACAGAGACCTGTTTGTATGAAGAACACATCGTTTACATTATCTTGGGTTAATATTGATTGCATATCCACATGACATGACACTCTGTGGACCTCTCATTTCCCCTCCCCCCCACCCCAAAGTAAAGACATAGAGGAGAAACTTAAGTACAAGAGCAGAGATGAAATCCTGAACTAGATAACTCTCCGAAGAAATCGGGTACTCTGTGCGCAACTGAAATCCCACAAGAGCACACAGAAGTACAAAGTGTGTGAGTTCATCTAATTTATGGTTGTGTATTTCTAGCCGGAAAGCTTTGGCAAATCTTAAATGTTACGGTAATTTCAATGTAGTTTACATTATCCTTGGATAAAAAAATAAAGCAGTGATGGAGACATTCTATCATTTGGTTGTTTTGGTTGTTTGGTGGATTCTTATTAAAAATTTCTTTTTATGTTTATTTTTGAGAGAGAGAGAGAGAGAGAGAGAGAGAGTGCAAGTGGGGGAGGGTCAGAGAGAGAGAGACACAGAATCCAAGGCAGGCTCCACACTGTCAGCACAGAGCCTGATGTGGGGCTTGAACCCATGAACTGTGAGCTATCAGATGCTCAACCGACTCAGCTACCAGGTGCCCCTGTTTGGTGATTATTCAGCAAAGAGTCTATATATTTCCTCCTACTATTTTAGTGGTAATGCATTGCTGGTACCTGGTGAATTTGGTGTCAGTGAATCTAGGTTTTGAAAAACATAATTAGCCATTTAGCAAATCTTTGTTGGTTTCTTTTGCTGAATAAACCCATTTGCTGTTCGTTTCTACTAAGGAAAGTCCTCTGTAACATTCAGTTAAACTGACAATGAACATGATCGCTTCTTATTTTTAAAAATATTTTTTAATGTTTATTTATTTTTGAGAGGGGGTGAGGGGGCAGAGAGAGTGGGAGACACAGAATCTGAAGCAGGCTCCAGGCTCTGAGCTGTTAGCACAGAGCCAGATGTGGGGCTCGAGCTCACCAACCACAAGATCATGACCTGAGCCGAAATCAGACACTCAACCGACTGGGCCACCCAGGTGCCCCTTTATTTATTTTTTTTTAATGTTTATTTATTTTTGAGAGAGAGAGACAGAGAGAAAGTGGGGGAAGGGCAGACAGAGAGAGGGAGACACAGAATCTGAAGCAGGCTCCAGGCTCTGAGCTGTCAGCACAGAGCCCAATGCGGGGCTCGAACCCATGAACTGTGAGATCATGACCTGAGCTGAAGTCAGATGCTTAACCGACTGAACCACCCAGGCGCCCCTGATTTTCATAAATGTTTAATGAAGAGATTTCCAACTGCCAAGAATACTCAATGGGGAAGGTATAATCTCTTCAATTTTCCCAGTGTTGGGAAAACTGGGTATCTACATGTAAAAGAATGAAACTGGACCCCTATTGGCTCCACTCACAAAAATTAACTCAAAATGGATTAAGGACTTACCCATAAGAATGGAGACTATAAAACTCCTAGAAGGAAACATAGGGGAAAAGATCCTTGACATCAGTCTTGGCAATGATTTGTTGGACAGGACAGCAAAAGCACAGGCACAAAAGCAAAAATCAACAAGTGTGACACATCAATCTAAGAAGCTTCTGCACAGCAACGGAAGCAATCAAAAAGACGAAAAGGCAACCTACGGAATGGGAGAAAATATTTGCATACCTTATATCTGATAAGGGGTTAATATCCAAAATATATAAGGAACAGCGCACCAGCAAAACAACAACGACAACGACAACAAAACAAACAAAAACTCAATCAATTAAAAATGAGCAGAGGGAGCGCCTGGGTGACTCAGTCAGTTAAGTGTCAACCTTCGGCTCAGGTCATGATCTCGCAGTTCGTGGGTTCGAGCCCCGCATCGGGCTCTGTGTTGGCAGCTCGGAGCCTGGAGCCTGCTTCGGATTCTGTGTCTCCCTCTCTCTCTCTCTCTCTCTCTCTCTGCCCCTCCCCCGCTCACACTCTGTCTCCCTTAAAAATAAATAAGCATTAGAAAAGTTTTTTTAAACGAGCAGAGGACTTGAATAGACGTTTTCCTAAAGAGTACATACGTATGACCAACAAATACATGAAAAAGCGCTCCATGTCATTGATCACCAGGGTAATGCAAATTGAAACCATAGTGAAATATCACCTCACATACCTGTTAGAACGGCTACTATCAAAAAAATAAGAGCTAACAAATGCTGGCGAGGATGTGGAGAGGGAGGACCCAGGTGCGCTCTGTTGGTGGAAATGGAAACTGGTGCAGCTGCTACGGTAAATAGTATGACATGTCCTCAAAAAATTAAAAATGGAACTAGCCAGTGATCCAGCAATTCCACTTTTGGGTGTACATCTAAAGGAGATGAACTCACTGTCTTGAAGATATGTGTGCACTCCCATGTCCCCTGAGCGCTATTCACAATAGCAAAGGCATCTAAACAACCTGAGGGTTCAATGATGGATCGGTTGATAAAGAAAGTGTGGCATATTGGGGCGCCTGGGTGGCGCAGTCGGTTAAGCGTCCGACTTCAGCTCAGGTCACGATCTCACAGCCATCTGGGCTGATGGCTCAGAGCCTGGAGCCTGCTTCCGATTCTGTGTCTCCCTCTCTCTCTGCCCCTCCCCGGTTCATGCTCTGTCTCTCTCTGTCCCAAAAATAAATAAAAACGTTAAAAAAAAAAGTGTGGCATATATATATACAACGGAATATTATTTAGCCATAGAAAAGAAGGAAATCTTGCTATTTACCACATGGCTGGAACTTGAGGCTGAGTGATATAAATCAGACAGGGAAAGAAAGACAAATATATGATCTCCTTCGTATGCGGGATCTAAAACCATCAACCTACGGAAACAGAGTGGAATGGTGGTTGCCAGGGGCCAGGAGGTGGAGGACATGGGGAGATGCTGGTCAATGGGCACAAACTTTAAGTTATGAGATGACTAAGTTCCAGGGATGTACAATGTATAGCATGAGATGTATCTACGAGAGTAGAACTTTACTGTTCTTACCACAATGACAGCAACAACAAAATGGTAACTGTTCTAGGTGAAGGATGTGTTAACTAACCTTATTGTGGTAAATATTTCACAATGGAGATACGTGTGAAATCATCGCATTGTAGGCCTTAAACTTATACAATGTTATAGGTCCATTAGATCTCAACGAAGCTGGAAGGAAAAGAGAGGTCTCCAAATGTGAATCAGGCGTGGCCACATGGTGACCTGGACAGGTCTTCTCCTGGCCCTGCTGGTGGCCCTGTAGGCAGAGAAAGGCCCTGCTCAGTGGTGACTGAAGAAGCCGAGAACCAAGTAGCACTCATTAAAGGGTTCATTCTGAGAGAATCTAGATGGGAGCCAGGGGCGGGCCAGGAAGCATGGCCGCTAGTGGTAACCAGATTTCGTGGTTACGTCCAGCCCTCGGTTTCCATCGCAATGAGCTGGATCTTCACTGTTTGTGCTCAGGGCGATGTACTGGCCCAGATGCGTTTGGTGCCAGCTCACTGTTGACATTTGGCAAAGTCTTGGTAATTTGATATTTTCGTTTATCCTTTTAAGTGGGGGAGGAGGGACCACCTAACCACTTTTTCCAGCTAAAGCTAAAACACCACTTGCTCTTAGAACATACGAGATGAGGACATGACACATGTTTTCCCCGAGCGCTGCGCACCGTGCTCTATTGCTCCAGATTTTTTTGTTTGGCCTGCTCTGCCTGCAGCCTTCCCCGTTTCAGATGAGGGCAACTGCGTCTTTCCAGTTACTCGGGCCAGACACCCTGGAGTCCTCCCACAGGAAATCCTCTTGGCTGTACCTTCTCTCAATATCCAGAACCCAGCCTCTCCTCATCGCTGCCACGGCTGCCACCTGACTCCGGGTCCCCGTCCTCTCTCGGCTTGACTCTATCAGCAGCCTCCGCACGGCTCTCCCTGCCTCTGCCTCTCCTCAGTACAGCCACCAGAGCGATCCTACAGCATAAGCCGGGCCACATCACGCCTCACTGTGAGGTGCCATGTCACCAGTGGCAAAAGCAAAACTTTTGGGTTCTGTAGGGTTTACAGGATCTGCGTCTGTGCTGATTCTCTGAGCAGTTCTCCTACTGGTCTTGTTTATGCCTCTCCGACCACAGATGGCTCGTTGTTTCTTAAGCAAGCCAAGCACACTCCTGCCCCAGGACCCTTGCACTGGCTGTTTATTCTGCCTGCAATGCTCCTCCCCCAGATAACTGTCTAGCTTGCACACTCATCTTCTTTGGGTCTTGATGTCACATTCTCAGGGGGATCTACCTGTGCCCCACTATCTAAAAGTGCAAACTACCAGTGATATCATCCGTATCCTATTCTACTTTATATTCCTCTGTCGTACTTACACCATCCAGCATGCAGTGTATTTTGACTTAATTTATTTTCTTTTCCTAGTGGAATGAACGCTTCTTGGAAGGAGTGATCTTTGCCTATTTTATTTGCTGTGGTTTTTCCCTGCAGCTGGGACGGTGCTTGGCTCATAGGGGCCGTTCAATAATGACTGGATGGATGGTGGGGGTGGGATGGGACACACTGCCCCCTAGGCCACAGAATATGTGACAGGAACACTCTCCTGCACAAGGCTATGCATTCAGTTCTGCTTTCTGCTCCTTTCAGGGAACACTGTGGAATCATCCCATTCCACCTGTCTTCTGGACTTTGATACCTAGACCATGCCCAGAATTGCTGACCCAAGCTCAAACATTTCTGTCTCTTCCAGAGATTTATGTTTTGAGGAGAATCAAAACCGTATTGCGGCCGTAGACCCTTGACTTTGGGGCTCAAATTGAAGCTTTGGGCTTGGGTATTTTGCCTTCCAGAACAGTGCTTCTTGCCCTTTAAGGTGCACATGCATCACCATGGGGGGTCCGGTTAACATGCAGATTCTCAGTAAATCTGAGTGTGTGTGTGTGGGTGTGGGGGGTGGGGGGGGGGCCAGAGTCCCCTCCCAGGTGCTCCTGCTGCTGAATCGGGGTCACATGATAAATAGCAAGGTTCTAGTATATGCCTTCTCCACAGGCCACACCACAATGGGCTCCTTCCAGAAGGCCTCATGCTCCCCCACCATCACTCCACTCCCAACTTTTCTACACAAACCAAGCCTGGCTATTCAGAGAAAATAAAGGCTGTTAACTTCCTTAGCCCATTATTTAACCTTCCCCGCATTCCCTCCAGTCTCAGAGGAAGAGACTTGGGCTTTTATCTCCTCTCCGTCACCGCCCCTTGCTTCTCCACAACCTGGCATTTTGCCCCAGTGGGGGCAGGTGGTTCAGGGGGTGTTCCTACACTGCACGGCCAGGATCTCACTGGCTGGATGACCTCACCCCGGTCACTCGCCAACTCCAAGCCTCACCTTACTCCTCTGTAAAACGGACACGATGACTGTGTTTACCTCGGTGTCAGGTGAAAGGATTAAAACAGGGAAAACATTAAGAACAAGGCTTTGCAAATCCATGAAAAGTTCCTATTGTGTTCAATGATCTCTTCCCTCATAGTGTCAGCGTTGGGTAGGAAGGGCAATGAGGACTGAATGTTTTTCCTTTTACCTGGAAGGTTTCGGGGGAAGGTTTAATTGTTCCTTTTCTGGAGAGTGGAGAGATTCTTCACAAGGTTGTTCTTTTGTTGGGAGGTATCCTCAAGGTCGTTAGTGGGTGGTGGTCAGGGATATCTGCTCCCATCCAGCCTGTCTTTTAAGCTATTCTGACCCATCTGGGCCACCCACTCCCTGGGCTCTGGGCTCTTCGGTCCTGTTCTGGACCTTCTTTCCTTTCTCGAAGCCTTGCTTTCGGCTTCCTACTTAGTCCCCACATCTCCCTGCCTTTCTTGCCTTTGGTTCTCCATTCTGCCTCCGCGCTAGGGCCAGGTTTTAACCTAGATGACGGATTCTGGCTTTTGTAGCTTTGACCCTGGGTACCCCAAACATACTTATTCCCTCATTTTCTGGCTTTTTCTACTTTTGATGACTCTGGCTTCCCCTGTCCACTGAGCCCCAGCCTGCACTGATCTCACGGCGAGGTTGGGTGGGCCCGGCCGTCCTGGCCCCGTGCCATCCCGGAGAACCGGATAGTGGTGTGTGATAACAAAAACGATGATGATTTATGCTTGTTGAACACTTAGTGTTATCTTGAGTGGTTCAAGTGGATTGTGTCATTTTATTTTAGCTGCAAATCTGCAAAGTTTTATCCTCATTTTGGAGGTGAGGAAAGTGAGGCTCAGTGAGGTTAAACTCTGAGCCACACATGCAGTTGAAAGGGAGCAGAAAATGCCACCCCAAAATGTGCCGATTCGGTGTAAGGGTTATTCTGAGCTGGAGGCAGTTGAGAATCAACAGATGGCGGGAAGAATTCTCTGCCTTCCTTTAAAATCTGCCTAAAAGCAGGGCATAAATTTCCCTTTTTGAAGGTACCCTGTCCTCCCACCAGGAAAGGAAGAGCAAGACGGGGAGCTGACACTGAATTAAGTTTGCATAAACAGAACTTAGGAAAATAACTTATCTCCCATTAGTTCACCTATATGTTTTCTGGTTACTCCCCCATGATGTATCTGCCTCTGAAGCACAACCCCGCTTGCCTTTGTTAAAGTGGCACATGATCGCTGGGTCTGACTGCTTTTTTGAGTTTCAGTTCTTCTCTCCTGTGCACGTGAATCCTAACAAAAGTCCTGTGACTTTTCTCCTGTTAATTTGTCCTTTGTTAGTTCAATTCAGGGGCCCCTGTGCAGTAAAATTAAGAAGGTCCAAGAAAAATTTTTCTTCCCCAACATGGTAAAAATTAGGTAGTTCATGGGCCCCGGGGAAGCTTGTCCTTCCTAGGCAGCACCTGTCCTGTCTCTCCCTGCCCCACCACACCCCCCAAAGCCATCCCCGCCACTGCCTTAACCCAGATCCTTTCAGCTGGCTCAGCTGTTGATGCAGGAGATCCCCAATGGCCCGGTGTCCCTGTCCTCAGGCTCCTTTTCCTTAACTCACCCTCCACATTGCTACTAGGGAGCTTTCTGTGAGGCAGATCTGAACCTGCCTAACTCCTGCGGGAAGCCCTTCAGGGGGTCTTCCCATCGACAAGGGAGGTCCCCCTACCTGTCTACTCTCCAGATTTCCTTTCTCAGAACATTCTGGGCTCCTTGGGCACTTGCTTTCTCCCCTGCCCAGATTTTCTTCCCTCAAACGTGGCCATCTGCACAGACGATCTATTGAACTCACCTTTCCAGGCTCATGTTGAACAGCATCTCTTCTGTTAGGCATCTCCCAGGGTGGGTTAGTCACTTCCTCCCCCGCCCCTTGCCTGCTACTCCCCCAGAGCCCTCGGGACATTGCGTTCTAGTGATCTGTGTACACACCGGGCTCCCCTCTGCACCCCAAGACTGCGGACTCCCTGAGGACAAGGACTGCAATGTGCTTGCCTTGTGCCCAGACGGTGGCAAGGGGCGTCAACATTTCGGAAAGGAGAGGCTGACAGCTGGCTTTCCTCCAAGCCATTAAACAAATGGCTCCTTTACATCCCACTTATGCTAACTGATTCGGTTGGAATTATAATATTTCAGAAACGGAAAGCATCTTAAAGTTTGTCTGCCCCAATCCTATCATTTGTGTAGTCGGGGAGAGGATGGTCCGGAGGGTTGAGGTCACTGGCTGGTGCTAGTGGCCGCTAGCCTTCTGGTCCTCCGGTTCAGAGTCCTGTGCGTCTGTTGGTTGTGGTGTCGACACCGAGTGGAAAAATCGCCTTCCCGCTGGCTCCTACTGTTGCCCTGTTATGTCTGTGCGCTGAAGGAAATAGCCATTTCCACTAATAACACTTGTTTATGGTACTTTCATTTCGTGTCCTGGGCACTGCTGACGTTGCTGAATTAGGACAATTTTAGAACATTTATTTTTATGTGGAAAGATTATTAATGGCACTCTAAAATTATTAATGTAGCCCGTTGTAACTGATGAGAAAAGAACCCTTCAATGTTTTGTTTTACCTTTCGAGAGACCTACTTGAATATCAGAGAATGCTAGAAATTCAAAAAAAAAAATCTTCACCTAACGTTACTATAGAATTTATTCCTCTGTGTGTATGTGTGTGTGTGTGTGTGTGTGTGTGTGTGTGTAAAAACCTAAAAAGGAACTAAATTAATTGATTTTTTTCTAGATTTCTTGAGGTATAATTGATAAATAAAACTGAATACAGTTAAGGTGTACAACATGATGTTTTGATATATGCATACATTATAAAATGATCACCAAAATCAAGCTAATTAACACATCCATCACCTCACATAGTTACCTTTGTGTGTGTGCATGGTGAGAACATTTAAGATCTACTCTCTTAGCAAATTTCAGGTACACGGTACAGTATTGTTAACTAGTCGCAATGCTGTACATTAGCTCTCTGGAACTTATTCATAATTGAAACTGCATAACTGAAACTCTGTCCCCTCTGACCAACATCTCCCCATTTCCCTATGCCCTAGAATTATTCTTTTCCATGTTGCATCATTATTAATGATTCACACAGGGGCGCCTGGGTGGCGCAGTCGGTTAAGCGTCCGACTTCAGCCAGGTCACGATCTCGCGGTCCGTGAGTTCGAGCCCCGCGACGGGCTCTGGGCTGATGGCCCAGAGCCTGGAGCCTGTTTCCGATTCTGTGTCTCCCTCTCTCTCTGCCCCTTCCCCGTTCATGCTCTGTCTCTCTCTGTCCCAAAAATAAAAAAACTTTGAAAAAAAATGATTCACACAATTATAATTTTATTTTGGAGGAAATAAGGGCTTTGGTATAAGATAACTTACGTCGATCTCTGGCGTCTTAAGTGTCACCCCAGGGCAAAATCTTCCTGGTAAAGACTGTGGAGTCACGATTGCCGCATAAACGGCATTATTTTGTTTACTTAACATTTTCCTTTCCTTCTGAGACTGTATTTCGGGAAGTTCCTCGTCTAATATATGATTTGAAAGGGAGTAGCACTTTTTAAATTTGACCTCACCTCCCTGGCATTGTGCTTGTCACCGGACAGGAAGCTGGTGGGAGCTGGGCCAATCACAAGACCATATTCCCTGGCAACATGATTGGTCTGACAAGGGGCTTGTGTCCAGAACTAGACTGACCGGTGTCTTTCTGCAGCATTTAGGAAAACAGAAGCCGGTCAGAGGGAAGAAGAGGTTCTTCACTGTCTTGCTTTGATGCTGATATGCAAACTCCCAGCATCATATATATATATATATGAACCGAAGTAGCTCTGGTTCTAGCCTGGAAGGTAAAGGTGATTTGTGAGAATGATGTGAGCCAGCAGAGAGAAGCAGATAGAAAGGAGGAGAGAAGGAAGAGAAAGAGATCTTTGACAGTGTTGGGGGTCCCGATTCAATTATTGGTGAGGTCCTCTTCTTGGGGTCTGGTATCAGATGAGAGATACTTTCTCTTTTTCGCTGGTTTGTGTTTCCAAGCTTTGCAGTGAACCATTCAAAAAGTTCTAACACATGCAGATTTCATTTTGCTTTCTTAGATAAACAAGCTGAACAAATACGCCTCCTCTACCCTAGAACGTAGGTCACAGTCTCTGTGTGAGGAAGATACTTACAAGCTCACTACATTATTTTCTTCGAACTTCTCTCTTCCTTCAACATTTACTCTATATCATTTGTGTAATAGGAAATTGGAAAAATAAAGTTTGAGAAATGTGGCCAGCCACCTGCCTAACCTCAGCCAACTGCCAGGAAGTCCAGTCTTCCAAGCAGACTTTAATCTGGAATTTTCTTTAAAAACTCACCAGTTGGATGCAAAAGTTTTTGTCAAAATGTTCTATAGTACAGAGAAGAACTGGGTCTCTCAAGAAGCAGCCTAGAGTAGCAGTTAATGCCCTTGAAAATAACTGCTTTTTGTCTTGAGCCCATGATCAAAGGTAATGATTGAACGCTAAATAGGTGCACTAATCAAATCAAATCAAATCTTTACATTTTGTATGAAGGTCTGGAAATTTGAGAGCAGGACAACAGAAATGGATCTCATTCAGCATAGTGTGAATCATAGTCACAGTGTGCTTGTTGGGGAAGGGGACGTAAAATCCCCACGGTTTTGATTTCTTTGAGATTCTTCTGCGGGAAAGAGTTGCGGCCTGGTACGTGGGTAAAAGAAAACAAAAGAAAAAGAATCGGTACAAGTGTCATAACCCTGGCACGGTGTGCACAGACACCTGAGAATGACAAGGGCAAGGAAAACCACTTTTTCTCAAGTCCCGTCTACAGGCTTTTGAAGGGATTCTTGCCTGACATGTTCTTTCTTTCTTTTTTTTTTTTTTTTAATTTTTTTTTTAAAGTTTATTT
>NW_024412395.1:54712412-54716683 GCF_014898765.1 Herpailurus yagouaroundi | reverse complement strand
TTCTTTCCACGGGTGAAAGGGAAAAGAGTAGACAATGAGAACACCCCTCTCAAGTTCTGCAGAGCCAAGGGCAAATCAGACTGGCATGGTCTGGCTTTCGTATTTAAAACTCTCTCTGAATGCATTAGTGTTTAGAAGGTGTACGCGATTTTGAAGGTAAACAGGAATGGAGACGGACACCGAATTGAAACTCCTCTGTTTGCAACCCTCCTCTTGTCCAGGATTCAACAGACGCCTGATGGGATAGCTGGCAGGAGGCTTGGATGAAGTCATCAGAGAACTCTCTCGCTAGTGAGTCATAATTTAAGTTTGTTTAATTGTTTTGGCAAAGCCAATATGTTGCTCATGTGTAGAAATAGAAATAATGAGGATATTTGGGTTGATGCTGTTTCTGATTTTTTTTTGAAGGAGCTGCGATAGAAGTTTGGGTCTTAAACAAACAGAATGGAGATTGGGATCCAGGGAAGGAAGATGTTGGGAGACAGCATCCATTGCTTGACTATAGGTTTTAATGAAAACTGTCTTCCAGGAAAAAGAGAGTCAACCCTCTGGAAAACAGTGTTAGAGAGGAATTGGCAGATTTTTTGGTAACTGTTTCATTTGTGAGTATTAAAAATACTTTGTAACTGGAAAGTGTTTTGCTTGAATAGAAACTTGTTATTTTCTTCTCCTTTTTTTAATTTAAATCCAAGTTAGTTAACATATACTGTAATAATGATTTCAGGAATAGAATTTAGTGGTTCATCACTTACTTGTAACACCCAGTGCTCATCCCAACAAGTGTCCGCCTTAATGCCCATCACCCATTTAGCCCATCTCCCCACCCAACACCCCGCCAGCAACCCTCAGTTTGTTCTCTACATTTAAGAGTCTCTTGTGGTTTGTGAAACTTATAATTTTCTTGATAACTATTCCTATTTATATTTTTATATTTGTATATATGGTGACACCTACCCAATTTACCAATATTTCTCAGTTAGCTGTGAGTCTGCTGAGACTTACAAAGTGAGAAAGGTGGCCAAACTAGATGTCCCTCAAGCCCATTAACAAAATCCTTTGCACTTTATCCACAGATGTCCTTGCGAGCTCCTGGTATCTTCTGTCTTGAGTGAAACACTAGACCTTCACCGCCCACCCCCTCACGGGAACCAGACCGCTAGGAACGGTCAGGTGCCTTTTTCCATCCTCGTTCAACTCATCCGGGCCATGCCACACTGACCTCCTAAATAGCTCTCAGACGGTCTACCCCCTTCACCCACGGGAGCTCTTCACTTACTTTGTGCACCGGAAACCTTTGGCAGTCTGGTAAAGCCTCTGGGTTCCTTTTCAGAATGAGACTTAGGTTCATTAAATAAAATACAGAGGATTACAAAGGAAACCAACCATCTTAAAAATATTGTTATCAAAATATGTTTAAAAGTTGAGTCACAATCATGTATGGGCTTCTTTATAAATGCCTTGGGTCCTCCGATCTTGTGACAAGCCCAACAGCTACAGTAATTTTCCAGTCGTGATGAGCGTAAGGGATAGCTCGATTTGTCTGCAGCAACTGTGATGTGATCTGAAAGTGCCCGAGGTTCCTCTTGGCTGGAGTCACAGGTGCTGCTGACACTGCTGTGGTTTGGCGTTGACGTTCATCGTGGAAGGAAGTACTGCATTTCACTCCGAAGTTGCTTGTTTTCCCACCCAAGTCCACGGATGTCTCCAGCGCCCTCACTGAGAGCCCCCGCTTTTGTCCAAGCCACCATCCCTGGACGGTGCCACGCTCTCCTGTTGGATATACTACACACAATTGCCCACATCCAAACTGTCCTCCCCTCTGCAGCCAAAGTAGTGTTTTCAAATTGCAAAATTGGTTGTCACCTGCCCCCCACCCCCACCCACTTATACATCCTTTGCTCGTAGAATGGATACCAAAAGGCCTAGGTGTAGCCACGGGGGTCCTGTGTCACGGGCTGTCTTCATTCTCTTCGACCACAGAGCTTTGCATGTGTTCCCTCTGCTAGGAATGCTCCCGAGGCCCTTCCTTGTGATATTAACTCTTCAGATCAGCTCAACCATCACTTGCTCAAGGAAGCCTTCTCTGGCCTCCCTGGTACTCTCAGGGCCTCTTGCACCATAGCTCCCTCATTCCTAAGAGGTGATTTTGCATTTATTTCTGTGATCCTTTGACTAATGTCTCTGTGCACTCACAGGCTGTGGGTTCTACAAGAACCAGGTTCTATGCTATCCCTAGGACGGTGCCTGGCACATTGTAGAACTTCGGTAAATACTTGTAGAATGAAGAAATGAGTGAATGAACCATTCTCACCGGCATTTTAGAAGCAGAAAGTGGTGGGGGTGGGAATGAGGAGGAAAGAAAAGTGTTGGAGGCAGACACCTGACAGCAAGGAGAAGTGATCATCTCTGGTTCTCTGGTCTGAGGAGACAGAGATCCTTGAGCAGGTGAAGAAGTAACCCCAACTAGACACTCCTCTCCCCAAATTGAAGCCTTTCAGTATAGCAAAAAAGGGAGTCCTAGGTACATTAATAGGCCCTGAGAGCACCACTGTGTTACAGGAGAGAACATTAACTTGAATTTCTAAAGTCAATCCTAAATATTAAGAAAAGGTTAAATTACATTATCGTAGTCATGCATTAAAAAGAAATGTCATAAAAATGATGAAAATTAAGATTTGCTCTTGAAAAGATGATTTGGAAAATAATATATGAGGTTGGATTGCTATGCTGTGTGTGTGTTTTATATATATATATATATATATATATATATATATATATATGAATATATATGAATGTATATGAATATATATATTCATATATTCATGAATATATATATATGAATATATATACACAATAGTCTTCTCTCAGCTCTTTCATTTATCACAATCATCCCACTTCCTCCTTATCAATGTACTTCTCATCCCCACAGACTCTCTCTTGACCAGCTTGTAAACAAAATGAAAAGTGGAGACTGGGGTTGGTTGTTGAGTGGGTGTGTCGCACTGGGTGGTGGGTTAATAAGAGATAAGGTTTGGAGCCCCGGAGAGAAAGACAAGGGAGCTTGAGAAGGAGCTGTGGCTAGACCAAGCGGCAGCTGGGACAGAACAGCCGTTCACATAATAGGCCTGACATCAGCCCAGTGGATGAACTTTTGCTGGGGAAGCAGATGCGCTTCTCAAATTATCATGAAGCTCAGGCCAAACAAACTCAATTCAAACCTCTGCTCTACCCCTCACTAACTATGAGAATTTGGAAAGTCACTGGCCTTCCCAAAGGTTCAGTTAATGAACTATAAAATGGGGGTAATAATAATCATGTCAAGGGATTGTTATGAGAAGTAAATAAAGTAATGCATACAAATCACTTAGTACAATGCTTGGCACCTAATCATACACATTAAATGTTACCTAATATTCATATTCTTATTAATATGTTGCTGACAGTCTGTATTGAAGATAAACAGTGGAAAATTTGGGTGAGAGAGGGTCTTCTAACATCTAAATTGAGAATTTAAAAAGCTACAAAAGACAGAGAGTCCTCTTAAGGACAGTGAAGGCTCCAGGTCTGAGTGCACAACTATAGACATTAAGAAACATAAGGGGTTTCTCAAAACAGGTCAATATATTATCTTAGGAGCTGAGATGGCACAGCTGAAGATAACTCTTCTCACCTCAGTTCGGTGTACAAGCTGCTGGGTTGCATCATCATTCATACGAAAAATTTCCAGAAATGGGTCAGATTTACTGAAGAAATCCTGAAATAGACAAAAATTAGTTATTCCCCACCTACACACATTTGGTCCTTCCCTGGATCAAATACTGCTGGATTTGACCCTTCCCTGCTTTGTTCTTCATCTCTGTGATCCACCCTTGGCTAGAATGACTTGCATCTGACTCCAAGTCCTTGGAGAAGTACAATCTTGGTTAATTGAAATCCTAAGTATTCTTCAAAGATCAATTCAAATGCCAGTTTTTTGAAAAGCAACGTTCTGTTTCCTTAAACATATTAATTAGAGTCATTGTTAAAGCCTATGTCTGATGATTATGATATTTAGATCAACTTTGGATCTATTTTTATTATCTGTTTCTTGGTTCTGCCTCTTGTGTAGCAGATACTGTGTAAATAAAGATTATAAAGACTCAGATGAGTCTTTTTTTTAATGTTTTATTTATTTTTGAGCCAGAGAGAGAGAGAGACAGAGCGGGAGAAGGACAGAGAGAGAGAGAAACACAGAATCTGAAGCAGGCTCCAGGTTCTGAGCTGTCAGCACA
>NW_024412395.1:54646258-54707412 GCF_014898765.1 Herpailurus yagouaroundi | reverse complement strand
ATATATATGAATGCTGTGTAGGCATATACATATATTTATTCCTTTATTTTCTGGGTATGTATTCTTTGATGTGGATACCTAGATATTTAATTTCCTTATTAGACCTAAAACATATTCCTTCAACAATATAACTGAGAAATAAACTATTCTGTGGGTTGTTGATAGGAGTGGAGAATGATACTAATGAGGTCAAATGATGGGTCATTTGCTCACAAACTGACTGATGATACTGGGTTCTATGACACAGATTTCACGCCCACCTCCAGCTGGACATGGGGCAAATGTGGGTCTAGGGGGTTGGATGAAAGTTTGTGGATGAAGGCTAAATACTCATCCTTGATAATTGAGAAATAACCCAAGGTTGACTTGAGTAATATAGATTTGAGTACCTACCATGTTCGAGGCTTAGTAGTAGGTACTGGGATGTGTGGCGATCCTATGACGATGGCATTGGATCTATTTTCCTGTATAAATGGATGCATTATTACTGAGGTTGGATTGTCTTATGGGGATTCTTTTAATGGGGAAAGATGTATGACTATTAATCCTTGGCTGGCAAAAGGCAGCCTGTTTTTATCCTGAACACTCATAGCAAAATATGATCATTAGGCTTTCACCCTGCACACCGTCAACCTGTGAGGCAAAGACTGGAGCAGGGACTCCCGAGAGACTGCACCCTCCAAGCTGTTCCAGGGAACACTTCTTATCCTTTTGGGGAGCACCCCACAAGCACTGCCCAGAGTTTGGATTCAAATAAAAAGTTAACTGATTGGGTTATTTCTACAACAACTGGTCACCGTTTACTTAAAGCAAAGCTACATAAAATCCTCCTTCCCATGGATCAAGTTGGTGAGCCCAATCTAGAAAACTGATGGACTGTGCTGGCTGGGGCGAAGAGCTGGGGTCCAGCCATCAGTGACTCGTTGGGCCTAGTTTTATTCCCTCTTTTCCACTGAGTTTGGACTCAGCGGCCTGAAACAATGCCTATGAAGCTGTCATACTCTGTTGTGTCAAAGCGACTCAAGCACCTTTGGGCTGGGACCATTGAAATGATGGACTGTTATGGTCTTCCCTCTTAATGCTCGCTTAATGCCTGTTCAGGGAGCACTTCATTTACACATCATTTACATGCTAGGCTTATGCAATTTTGGGTGAAAATTCAGCATTGCTCTTGCACAGAGGCCATGTTTTTATTTAAATAAGATGAGCCCCAGGTACCCTAAGTGCAGGCCTGCACGTGTATTTCTAAACTATTTGCAGTAAGCCTTATCACGGAATTACATGACAATTTTTAATGAAAATAATGCTCAGTTTGCAAAGGAGGAAAAATAGGCTGAAACAAGGAAACATTCGTATTTTGCTTACGGTAATTCTTAAGAAGAATTGAGAAGAATTACAGTCCTGTGTCATAAGCTTTAGCTGGAGGTTTATTACCTTATCTACATCCTTGGTTTGATAGATAGTAGGAGTACAACTGCCTGTATAATACAGACCTTGGAGCAGTCGGTCAAACCATTATGTAGTATATTCACTGGGCACTTTGAGATTATAAAGATTGTTTCTGATTTCCATGTCATAGAATTAAAAAGCAAGGAGATGGCATTACATATACACAGAAACAATCCAGATGAAAGATCAAAAAATATAGGAAAGACTATAATGGTCCACGGAAATCTCATCATACCCAGATACTGAAACCAGAAAATTCTTTTTCAAGTCTGAGCTCTATCATGTTGAAGACATGACTGGGTAACAAATGAGGTCTCTTTTCTTAAAGATTAAATAAAGACGCACATTTCACTTACTTATGGTGATTATAAATAAACAGGGTGACAATTGTAAAGTCATCGCCAGAAGTAATAGTATCAATCACTTGTAGTCTATTTCTGTTCTTTTTTTAAAAAATTTTATTTATTTTTGAGGGACGGAGAGAGAGTGTGAGGCAGGGAGGAGCAGAGAGAGAGAGAGGGAGACATAGAATCCAAAGCAGGCTCCAGGCTGTCAGCACAGAGCCGGAGGTGGTGCTGGAACCCATGAACCATGAGATCATGACCTGAGCTGAAGTCGGACGCTTAACTGACTGAGCCACCCAGGCGCCCCTATTTCTGCTTTTTAATGGGTGTGTAAAGCAACAAAACATACAATTTCTCAGACTGTTCCTTTAAGTAAAATTGGAAATGAAAGCGTTATTTGGGGGATGTTTCTCTGAATGAAGAATACTGATATTTCTAATTGAACTCCGAATTGAATTTCCGATAAACTGGAATTCAGGGCTTTCTCTCCAACTACATGGAACACTTTAGCAGATTAATGACTGATCATTTCAAGAGTCAAAAGGACTTGAACTGGCTTTGGGTGTGAGAAAATGAATCACCGTATTGCCATTTTGAGAGTTTATTTGGCCGTGGTTTGAGGTACATTAAGAACAAATAGATTTCCAAGGCAGAGTGTTGATAATACTCATTTACAATGGGTGACCAGTTGGCGATAATGTACCCTGTGTAACAGCACCTGTCCTAGCCAACCTCAGTTCCACACCTACGGTTTAGAAATGCCGCTTCCCTTCAGAGATCATGAAGCTGCAAATGACTCTGTGTACCTGACTCGCAATTCTTTTTCCTTCTCACGGCCTTCCATGCCTATAAAACTTTGGGTTCGGCCGATTTGGGCGAGTGTTTTCTTTCTGGCCTACACATCTTGACTTAACACGCGTGGACGGGCCTCTGTTACACACATGACCGGGGTCCGCGAGATTCTGCGGTCCCTGCAGAAAAGGTATTAGAAGACGGCGGAGGAAAAACGGAGAATACGAACACCAAAAGACAATTCCCCAACCAGCATGAACAAAAGATTGCCTGTAGCCACGGAGAGCCCCCCAGGACCCCACATCCCCCCCGGATGGGGGTGTTCACACGCCTCACGAGCAGCAGAGGCAGCGCTGGCCGACGGTGAAACACTGGCTCGCCTCTGATTTGCCTTTTGCCTGTTGAGCCTCCCCAGTCGGCAGCCTGTGTTTTTCCCCCAGCAGCTTCGCTCCCTGTCTGCTTCCGCTTCAGGTGCTCGGCAGCCCCTTGGCTCTTCGCCGGCTCTTTCAGCTGGCAAGCAGCTTGCCCTGCGGACCCGGAGCAGCTATGGCTCAGCCGGGACACGGCGGGTGGAAACTCCACAGGCCCGATCGGTTGTGTCCTTGGCTCGTTTAGGCTGCGACTTCAGATACACCCACCCACCCTGCCAGCGCACAGAAAGCACAGCCCCTGATGGCTGCAGGTTAGAGATGTGCGGACTGAGGCCACCAAGGGGGACGCAGGGATGAGATTTTATTTGTGTGATCTTGCTTGCTCATCTTTTGTAAGAGCCCGATTTCACAAAGAGTTTGTTTTGTTGCTTTTCAATCTTACCATACCACCAACACTTGGCTTTGTGGATCGTCCGCCTTTTACTTTTGTTTTCTATTTCATTCACTTGTGTGTTTATATTTTTACCATCTTTTTTGGTTTTTCTTTTAATGCCCTGAATTGGATGCTTAGCTCATTAGTTCTTAGTTTCTAAATTATCTAACTTATGCATTTTAGGATATACATTTCTGAGTACAATTTTTGCTATATCTGCAAGGTTTGGTGTGTAGTATTTTCATTATCATTAATTTTTTTAGAAGCACCTTATTAATAATTCTAATATTTCATGTTTAAATGATATTTGGATATGTTGGGTAAAATGAAATTCATTTCATGTATTTCTTTTTACTTTTATAATATGGCTACTGAAATTTTTTTAAAAAATTTTTTTTAACATTTATTTATTTTCGAGACAGAGAGAGACACAGCATGAGCAGGGGAGGGTCAGAGAGAGAGGGAGACACAGAATCTGAAACAGGCTCCAGGCTCTGAGCTGTCAGCCCAGAGCCCGGTGCGGGGCTCGAACTCACGGACCACAAGATCATGACCTGAGCCAAAGTTGGACGCCCAACCGACTGAGCCACCCAGGCACCCCTGCTACTGCAATTTTTAAATTAGATATGTGGTCTGTATTTGTGACACTATCATATTTCTTTTTTTTTTTTAACTTAAATCCAAGTCAGTTAATATACAGTTCAATAATGTCTTCAGGAGTAGGATTTAGTGATCCATCACTTACATACAACAGCCAGGTGCTCATCCTGACAAGTGCCCTCCTTAATGCCCCTCGTCCATTTAACCCATCCCCCCCCCCATCCCTCCAGCAACCTTCAGTTCTCTGTATTTAAGAATCTCTTATGGTTTGCCTCCCTCTCTTTTTTTTAATCTTATTTTTTCTTCCCTTCCCTTATGTTTATCTGTTCTGTTTCTTAAATTCCACATATGAGTGAAATCATGATATTTGTCTTTCTCTGACTGACTTATTTCGCTTAGCATAATACCCTCTAGTTCCATCCAGGTTGTTGCAAATGGCAACATTTCATTCTTTTTGATTGCTGAATAATACTCTATATATGTGTATATATATATATATATGTGTATATATATATCACTGAGTATATATCAATATATATGGATTGCTGAATAATACTCCATATATATATATATATATGTACACACACACACACACACACACACCACATCTTCTTTATCCATTTATCCGTCGATGGACATTTGGCTTCTTTGCATAAATTGGTTATCGTCAATTTTTGAGTATATCTAAATGTCCATGATTTTTTTCTTGAGTTTCTAAATGTTTCTTCTTAAAATTTCCAAATATGTGGGTTTCCTCCTCATCTTTTTGTTATTGGCTTCTAATCCCCACCCCACCCCACCCACCCCATTGAATTGTTTTGTGGTTAAGGACAGGTTCTATTTGACATGGATTTTTTTGAAATTTGCTGAGACTTGCCTGTTGGCCTAGAATTGTGGTCAGTTTTTGTAAACGGTCCATGTTTTGTGCTTTGGAAGAGTACATATTCTCTCAATGTTGGAGCCTGGGTTCTGCTGTCATCTGGCACACTGACCTGTACATGATGTTCAGGTCAGTGATCTCCGTGTTGAATCTTCTCCTTTTGCCCCTTCGGATTTACTTTCTACGTTTCCTCACCCTGATTTGTGCTGTGGGAGGCTGACCTGTATGAACTCTATCAAAAACTCCCCACCCTGGGCTTCTTTGGGCTCAGCCAGTGGAGATATGGGGAGGAGAGTGGGAAAATGCAGAGAGAAAGGTCAGAATAATAACTCTTCCAGCTTCCTCCTGCTGAGCCATTTTGGCAAAGACACAGTCCTCTGTCAGAGGTCTCAGAGCTTGTCAGACACCCTCTCCTTCAGCCACAGCTCTCACTGGTGTTGGTGACCAAGTCTTCTTCTCAGCCGTTTAGCCCCTGTTGCCCTGTGGCTAGCCCTGGATGTGCTTCTTCGTCCATCTATGGTGGACCTTGCCCATACCTTGTGAATATTTAATTAAACTCTCTCTCTTCATTTCATATCAGTACGGCATCATCTTGCTGCCAGGACCCAACTGATGCAATCTTTGGACCCATTTTTGCTTGCTTGACCTAACAATAATTGAGAGAGATACAATTAGATCTTCCTTTATGATGGTAGATTTGCCAATCTCTATGCTTTATGTATTTTGAGGCCATTTTTTTTTTTTTAAGTGCATGCAGGTTTGAGATTGTTGTATCTTCCTGGTGAAGTGATTCTTCTATCATCATATAGGGGCCTTCCTTCTCTGTGCTTTTTGGTCTCAGGATCCCTTTATATTATTAAAAGTTATTGAGAACCCCAGAGAGATTTTGTTTGTAGAGATTATATCTACTCACATTTGCCATGCTAGAAGTTAAAACTGAGAAAAGATTAAGACATTTATTTAATAATTCATGAAAAAATAAGAGCAATAGTCTCATTGCCTGTTAACACAAGTAACATTCTAAATTTTTTTTTAAGTTCTATTTTTGGAAACAAAGCATAGAAGAGTGCCATCACTTTATGTTTTTATAGATGTCTTTAATATCTAGTTTTTTAGAAGACCACTGGATTCTCACATCTGTTTTGGCATCTAATCTGCTGGGGTGTGTTGTTTTGTTTGAAGTTGACGTATAGACAAAAACCCAGCTTCCCACAGATACGGTTGGAAAAGGAAGCAGAGCTGTCATAACTGTTTCAGATAATTGTGGGAGTTCATTCTTGATACTACTCTCAAGCTCAACAAGTGGTGGTTCTAGATGGTTAATTCCAATATGAAGTTTGAAAACAGATCGATGAAATTTTCATATTCTGTTATATTGCAACCCGTTGATCTATCTTGTACTTTGCATGGATCACTTACCCATGCATGGCTTTATGTTATTCATTGTTCATTTGGACCATAATGGTTCACCGAGCTCTGTCGATCTTCTAAATGTTGACACATTTCATTATACAGTATAAGAAAATCACATTGTACTATGCATTGTATGTAATGAACTAACTCTAAAAATGTTTTTTGAGAGAGAGAGAGAGAGAGAGAGCACAAGTAGGGGAGGGGCAGAGAGAGAGAGAGAGAGAGAGAGAGGGAGACACAGAATCTGAAGCAGGCTCCAGGCTCTGAGCTGTCAGCACAGAACCCAATGCAGGGCTTGAACTCACGAACCGTGAGATCATAACCCGAGCTGAAGTTGGGCACTTAACCGACTGAGCCAAACCAGGCACCCTTGTAATGAACTAACTCTAGCTTCAACTCTGCTTCCAATTCACTGTCCTTAGAAAGTTATTTTGAGCTTTAGTTTTCCCACGTGTAAAATGGGGGTGATAATTATACTTTTCTCTCATGGTGTCTTGGAGGAAGAAATTTGATAGTGGTTGTGAATGCATTTTATGAATGTTCTGATGCAATTTGGACAGCTGTAAGGATTGAAAGATTAGAAAATAGTGTCTTTATTGTCTCTTCTTTAAAAGTGTCCAGATATCAACCTTTTAAATAAAGGCATAGTTATATTATCATTCATAGTCTCCTACCCATAAAGTAATTGATAGAAGATTCTTTTTATTTTTTTGCCATGGGAATCAATAAAGTAATTTGCATTTTGAGTGAACAAAGGAACACATTTAGTCCATTGATGTGTTTAGTTTTCTTGAATTGGGCCTTGCTAACGATGAGGTTCAACTTTTCCATTGTATGGAAAAAGTAGCTGAAAACCTGATTTCAGTGACTTGCCCAGGGAGGGACATAGGCCATGTGAAAGGCAGACTTGGGTCAAAGTCTTCATTTTCTGATGCCAGTGTTTGTTCCATTATACTGCCTCTCAAATTTCTATTGGTGACATTTTGGGTATCTTCACAGGGAGGAAGAGAATGTATAGGTATTATTTTTATTTTTTAATTTCTATCTTTCTAAAATCAGATCATCCTTTTCACCGATTCTTTCTGGATGCCTGGCAACCTTCTGAATACTTGAATTTTTTTTTTTTGTCAGTGCATTTGAAGGTCAACACCTCTTCAAAGGAAAAAAATAAGAACGGTGAAAAAAGTTTTCAATAGTCATCACGTCATTTATTTGCTGACTCTGTTTGCATAGAATTGCTAACCGGCAGGGTACACGATCTTGTAAATTCATAAGGGCAAAGGTTTAGTGAGCTGCATTGAATGTGGAGTCTCTTTTTCAGGCTGGCTTGACATTACACTAAACCTGTTTCCTTCTATTGGCAGGAACTTGTACCAGACCCCAGGCTGCATACTGTGACCCATTCAGCTCAAGATTTTATCGGGCAGACATTGCCAGTATGTATTCCCTATTACAGCAAAAATATAGTTTACACCTCGATCAAACTTTGATGGCACCCCTAGCAGGGTTCAAAGTTCACGGGGGTACCATGCATGGAGGGGAATGAGGTGGATGGGAGCAGTTGCCATAATGAAAGCTCTGAGGATGTTAGGCCCTGCCTCGCTGCCTCTGCCTCTCCCAACTCCTTTCCAAGGGATCATCATGCCCTCCTCGTAGAACCTGCGCTGCCCTCTCTTCTGAACTAACCAGGAAATGCAGCCAAGATTCAGTATTACCCACCTCTCCTCCACTCCCTTGCTTATTCGGTGGGGTTTGGGATGAATTTTCTCCTTCCCTGTCTCAACAGATAGAGGCCATCAGTCTTGTTTGTTCCTAAGTAACATTCACTATCAGTGAACCTCATGGCCCAGAGAAAGGATCCCAGGAATCCGAGTTGCTTTTGGATTATCTTCTCTTGTGTTACCTCCTGCCTCATCCCCAGCCCCTTCCCATGATGCTACTGGCTTCCTCTGAACCCCAGAGTGGTGTGTAAGGGCCTGTCAGGGGTTTCTGCCTTAATTTTGCTGGCGTTCTTTCCCAGGATGGAACCCTAATCTTGAGAGTGCGGCAGGGCAAGGGGATGGGACTGGGTCGGGTGGGGTTGGGGGAAGTGGAATTGAGAAGTTATCCTCAAGTGTTGATCGATTCGTGGAGAAGATGTTGGAGCCTCTATTTCAAATCCAATGAAATATCCTCTAGAATCATTCCCAGAACACACACACACACACACACACACACACACACACACACTGAGCTTTGCCTAAGGGGCAAACTCTATAAAGATATAAAGAACATAAACTTTGAACAAAGGAACACATTCTAAACTTTAGCCCTAAGACTGGACCCAAAATGAACATCCCTTCCCCACAGAAGAGCGAACAAACAGTCCCCCCCCAAACAACAAATCAATAAAAGAGTCACAAACAGCACAGCAACTGTCAGGTTCACAGACTCATTCTGCAGTTAATGATACAAATACCAACCGAATGTGCCTGAGTCTCGAGCCGTCCATTCAGATGCAGGAGACCATCTACAGTGTGAGAGAAACTGAAGATACAATAGGCACCAAATTATTTGGAGAGAATATGAGCCAAATACCCAACCGACCAAACAAACAAAAAATGTGGATGAGAAAGAAATGGCTGAATATACTGAGTTATGTAAGAGTCTGAGAAAGAATTCATAGGGGTTCTGGAAACACAATTTCATCAAGAGCTGGAGGAAAATGAAAAGGAAGACAGCAGGCGTAATTGCCATGAGCAATCGTTTCCTGCTGAGACAGAAGAGTCTTACTATCAGCTCTGTAAGAATACATCCAGGCAAATACAGAAAACATGGAAATAAATACTTCTCATAAAATCAAGATGGGAGGACAAAAGGGCACCCAGAGACATGCCATGTGTAGCAGAAAAGAGAGTGGGCAAAGGCCAGATAAGGTGATAATAGAAAAAGAGAAGTGAGAAAATTACATCTCTGTGGGCATCATTAGGGTGAAGGAAGGCAGGCAAATAGAAAGTGCTTAAAATGTAACAGAGTGAAGCATCCAGAACACCACAGGTCAAATCCTGTTAGAGCAAATAGTGTCACAAAGGAAATCTCTTTATAACGGAAAAAGGAAGAGAGTAAGTGCAGGAGAAAAAGTGGCAGCCAGAAGTCAGGAGAATCGGGTTGTAATTCAGGTTCTTTTACCACCTTGGCTCTATTTCCTTGGGGGTATTTGCTGACCTTTTCTGGGTCAGAGCTTCCTGGTCTGTAACTTAGCCCAGGGTGGTGATCTGTGACTTTTTGACAGCACGACCCCTTTAAGAATCTGATGAAATTTACACATTTTCTCAGCAAAGTTAACATGGCTTATACTAGATTTTTCATACTGCTTCCAGGGGGTCTGCTCTCTTTTGGAAGGGGACACTGGACATGAGGTTTAGAATTGCAACCTAGCCTGGGCTTTTCCAGCTTGGCAAACCTACGGGTCTACGATTTCCAGGTGGTAAGCATCTGCTGATTGCGCACAGTATTGAACTCAACACAGTGAGGCACAGCGCAGACTGCCAGAGCTGTGGAAAGGGGGTTCTTCTCTCAGCAGTGGAACCTGAAGGAGAAAGGCAGTGGGGCGATTGGCAAGCGGGCTCGCCGTACTTGCCTCTTCTGCTTTAGCAGCACTGGGTCTTTTTTTTTTTTTTTTTCCTTCAGTTTTCTTGTTTTTATTTATTTATTTATTTATTTAGAGCAGGGGAGGGGCAGAGAGAGAATCCCAAGCAGGCTTTGCCAGAGCAGAGCTCGACACGGGGTTTGATCTCATGAGCTGTGAGATCATGACCTGAGCTGAAATCAAGAGGCAGACGCTCAACTGACTGAGCCACCCAGGTGCCCCATCGATGTTTTTTTGTTTTCTTTTTTTAATCCACTTGATACTTCGGTGAAATGTAACCTAACCTGCTTTAGGGGCGTGTTTTGGCTCAATTATTTTTGTTTTGGTTAGCTCATGTTCTTTGCCTTGCCCCACCCTCTCCCTCTTCCCTTTCTCTGACCTCCTTTCCGTGTCCTCCCTTTCCCTCCCTTTTGATGAAGTGATGAAGTGCTTAAGGCTGGTGCCTTGGAGGTGGGTGACCTCAGAAAGAACCTTCCGTGTGCTGGAGGTGGCGCCAGGACAGACAGAACTAACAAAAAATATAAGACGCGTCTCTACTGTCGAGGAATTTATAGGGTAGCTGGGAAGGTGAGCTGCGAACAGGTAAAAAGTAAAGGCGCCATATAGGATTGGCGCACGAGAGACTGTACAGTAAGGGAAGGGTCCTCAGAGTGTGTGTCTGCCGTGTGGATGAGCCTCGCGGGCTCATGCTACAGGTTTCAAGTTGTTGAGTCAGTGGGCCCGGGAAGGTGTCGTGGAAGAGAGCCACCTTGATGCTGGGTGGGCTGGGCCTGGAAGGGTATGTTTGGTACTGATGGTTGGGGAAGTTCCCTGGAGGGGGTGAGAGGGCATTTGTCTTAGTCTGCTTGGGCTGCTGTAACAGAAGACTGCTGTCTTCTCCCTGTGTCCTCACGTGGTAGCAGGGGCGGGAGAGCTCTCCGGGTTCTTTTCTAAGGCCACTGTTCCCTTCGTGGGAGCTCCGTGCTTGTGACCTAATCACCTCCCAAAGGCCCCACCTCCAAATATCCACACACGGGGAATTAGGTTCCAACATGAGTTTTGAAAAAGACACAAACATTTGGTCTGTAGCAGCATTCTTATCCAAGTTCACCTTTGTTCTCTCCTTTCCCTTCCAGGGGTCTCTCAGTCTCTGACTCAGATTACAGTTTAGAACACAACATGGCAGGCCACGTCAAATGGAGCCAATCTTTGAACTAAGGAGAAGAGCGCTTCTGCACCTACCAGGAAATGAAAGAAAAGCAGGAGTGCCTACTTTTCTGGAAAACCCATTCATTCATTCAGTAAATATTCATTGGACACCCGCTATGTATCAGGCATTGTGCTACACTGTGGGAATACAGCAGTGGACAAGACATAGGTGGCCCTGAGCTCTTGGCATTCAGTGAAGGAAAGCCAGATACCAACTTGCACCGTGACCGGGAGCCCTGTACTCAGAGGACATCTGGCTACAGCACTGTTGACCTTCCTGATTTCAGGTCAGTTTAGAAGTCCGATATATCCTACCTTTATTCTATCAACCCCTGTTCTATTATTCAGTTGGGGGTTGGTTGGTGGGGGCCACCATGAGCAGCCACTTACCCAGGAGCAGAGTCTCTGATTCACGAAAATGACAAACATACTGAGAGAACATATAAATCGAAACAGTACATGGAGTCCCAGCATCCAGTTCCAGACTAATGAAGCTAGCAGTGTGGCAAACGTGCCGCATAGAAATCCTCCTGAAGGTTGGGAGAGGTACATTATAACGATTGGTGGTTTTCCCGAGAATACAAATAGCAGGTAGGAACATGTCGAGCTTTTGAAAAAATGCCAAAAACTAGGCAGCACAACAGAGATAAATAAAATACACAGTAAAGAGGCAAAATAATAAAATACTGTAATTTGGCCTCCCAGCATGAAGGAGGGAAGCTGAGACTGGAAGAATGGATTAGAATTCATGAGTCATTTGCTTGGTTTTGAACTGATGGAGCCCCAGCTGGCTGGAGAGGCCCGAGCGAGCGGGTTGTTCTTGCTTGCAACCCTGAAATCCCTGTAGAGTGGACTGGCTCTCCCAATCTTTCTTCTATGAGGCTAACCATTTATTTATTTATTTATTTATTTATTTATTAGCAACAACTTTGGGCCCAGTTCTGTGCTAGGCATTCATATGAATTACCTTCCGTTGTCACAAAGTCCTGCAAGGAACGTATGAGGAAGCCAGGGCTCAGAGATGTGAGTGACCTACTCTAAAGTAACTCAGCTAGTGTGGAGGCCACAGCTAATCCCAGTCTTTCAGACTCTGCTGTTGGCATCCCCCTACTGTGGCCTCCCACCTCCCCTGTCCCATGGCTTTCTGTGCCCCTTGGCACTTGACAGATGACGTCTGGGTGAGAGGCAAAGCAAGAGCTTCATAAAAGTGAACACCAGGGAGCCATGCAGGCTAGAAATATCTCCATCCATCGATAAAAGGCAGGGGCAGACTTTTAATTGCCTACTTCTGGGGTTACCTTACATCAGGGTCTGCTACTGGCATGATTTAAGAAATAGGTCCCATCTTGTAGTTCTGAAAAGTAGGAAAGTGCTTAAAACAAACAAAACCAAACTCCACTTGATTGGAGGTATGTCAAAGGGAGACAGGAGCCAACTGGAAGAACTCTGGGTGGCCAAAGGTGGACCAATTTAAGTGACAAAATAAAATAGAATTGGATTATAACCCGAAGTGTAAAATAAATATCCCAGAGTCCATACTGGTTCCAATGACTGAGCAAATAAATAAACGAAGGAGAAGGCACGAATGTCTTGTGCAGAAGAATCCCAAATGATTTATGTAGATACCTCCCTCTCGAGGGGGCACACACAGCTTCCCATCCCTTAAATGGAGGCAGTGACTTCTTTCCAAAGAGTACAGTGTGGATGGGGGTGTAGTGGTGAAATCTGGCAAATACTACCTCAGCCAGATACTCAAGGCCCACATCTACTGTGATAAGTCATGTTGACGGTATGTACTCTTGATCTCATGTGATGACAGTGACACTTTACCTCTATGACCTTCATCCCAAACCTCCAGAATCCCGGTTAGAAGAGCATTCTATAGAGCGATTGCCCAAACCATGCAAAACTGGTCATCAATAACAAAGAAAGTCGAGGGGTACCTGGGGGGCTCAGTCGGTTTAGTGTCCAACTTCGGCTCGGGTCATGAGCTCACAGCTCGTGGGTTCAAGCCCCGCATCGGGCAGACAGCTTGGAGCGTGGAGCCTGCTTCATATTCTGTGTCTCCCTCTCCCTCTACCCCTCCCCAACTCGTGCTCTGTCTCTCTCTCTTTCTCTCTCTCAAAAATAAACAAACCCTAAAAAAATTTTAAAAAAATAACAAAGAAAGTCTGAAAGGCTGTCAGAACCAAGAGAAGCCTAAGGAGACACAATGGCTAAATGTAATGTGATGCCTGGATGAGATCCTGGAACAGAAAAAGGACATTGGGTTAACAGTGAGGAAGTCTAGTAAAATGTGGATTTCAGTCAAAAATAATGTGTCAGCACTGATTCATTAATTGTAACAAATGTACATATTAATGAGGGATGTTAATATTAGGGAGAACTAGGTATGGGGGTATATGGGAATTCTCTGTACTCTCGTCAATTTTCTGTTAATCTGAAACTGTTCTAAAAAGGAAAGTCTATTTAAAAAACAGGTTAAATTCTAATAGTGAGATATTTTGAGCATGAATTTAAGCTGTCTCATGTGGACAGGGAATATTGCCTTATTGCAACTCCAGTCCTGTACTTGACCTTCAGCTCATACCAATGGCTGTCTGGGTGCCCTTTTGGCCTTTGGAAAGGTTTGGTAGAGGGGGCCGCCCACTGGGAAGCCAGTGGGTACAGGAAACTAAGCCTCGTACCTCCTTTGTGACTGAGACTCCTGCAGGTGAGGGCATTGATGGGCCGTAGGTAGGGGAGGGCAGTTTAGTGGCTTGAAACTGAATTGGCTGGGACGAGGCTGGGCTGGGAGAGGGGGTATTAAGAACAGCCTCCGAGGTGAGGGCGGGCTCCTGGCCTTAACCCCCACACACCGGCAGGCCCACTTTTACACCAAATCCTACGTTTTGATCTTCCCTCCATTCATGTAAGTACATTTTCACCAAGCACTCTTACGTGCCCTACATTGTGCTCTGTGTTGGGTCTGTAATACTTATATTCCAGTAGCAAAGATAAAAGTAAACTGATAGATGATTCCAAATCTGATAAGCCCTTGAAAGAAACAGAGTACTAGGACAGGCAATAAGGGGAGGGGTCCTAATTTAGATGGAATAGTTAGCCAAGGCCTTACTGAAGAGAGGACACTCAGGCTGAGGCCTGAAGGATAAAAGAGAGAAGTCGCGCAAAGCATGGAGTTCTGGTAAAGGGAACAGCATGTGTGAGGGCTCAGAGGCAGGAATGAATTCTGCATGTTTGAAGAACTGAAAGAAGCCACCTATAAAACAGTTTTATTTTTATTATTATTTTTTAATAAACCTCTTCTTTTTAAAATGCTTATTTATTTTGGGGGGGGGGAGCAGAGGGAGAGGGAGAGAAAGAATCCTAAGCAGGCTCCATGCTCAGCACAGAGCCTGATGCAGGGATTGATCCCAAGAACTGTGAGCTCATGACCTGGGCCGAAATCAAAAGTCAGACGCTTAACCAGGTAAGCCACCCAGGCACCCTATAAAACAGTGTTTTTTACACAAAAATAATGATCTTTAGATGCAAACAAGACAGAACATAATTTATATTTTATTCCATTTCGTCTTTTTCTTTACACTTCATTCCAGAAATTGAAACATATAACTTTGGTATAGTTGTCATCCTTTGTAAAATGGTGTTTTTTGACCTTTGCTAAGTAAACGGAAGTCATACAGGCTGACTTCTCCACGTGGTCTGGATGTAGCATGACACATTTTTCTTTTCTTTTTGTCTCTCTATTGTTTGGGATCCTTCTCATCTGGTGGGAGCAGAGTCTTTTAATAATCAGTAGTGCAGCCAAGCTGTGCGAGGTGATTGATCTGAGCAAAGAGGAAGTCTGTCTTGTTCCACTCTGAAGATCAGGACGGTCCTAGGCCTGCTTGCACGGAGTGCGGTCAGCATGGCTAGGGGGCCTCTAACTATCACCTCAAAGGTCTTCAACTGATTTGTTCCATCTACCCCCCAGTGGGGATGCCTTGTCACCCCGTCTTCTGTTCTTTAGCCTACAGGTACCCCGGGGTGCATTGAAGGAGGTCGTCCATGCGCAGAAGGCTGATGGGTCTGCACGAAGACATGGGCCCTGAGTCTCTCCTGATGAAGGGGTGGTGGGTTGCATGTTGACCACATGCACAGCCCCCGGGTGCAGAAGGAGAGTCAGCTGGTTTGAGGGGGAAGTTTCTTGCCTGCAGGGCGGTCAGGGTGACCCATCCTCTGTGGGCTCCCTTTGTGGGTAGCTTTCCCAGGCTCAGCCCCCAGTTCAACCTCTCTTAGTCTTGAAGAGATGCAGACATGCTTCCCCTTTCCTTCCTGCGTCTCTCAGAAGGACAGAGACAGAGAGATGAAGACCCATCAGAGGCTGACTCTGTATAGACTACCAGGGGACTTGGTGGGAAAAAAGCAGGCTCAGACCCCTCCCTGGGCTCCAGTGGGCTTGTGGTTGGCAGGTAGCATGTGGATGCTGTTTCCATCGCAGGCCTGGAGGGAGTCCCTGCCGGGTTGAAGAGTGGGAGAGCCCAGCCCTCCTTCTGGCTACCCCGAGGTCCATCTCTGCAGCCTTTAACAGGCTTCCACATGTTTCTTTTTTCCGTCTTATAAGCCCTTGGGATTTGGCCCACTTGTGTCTCATTTCCAAATTCTCCCTCTCCTGGAGCTGTCTTCAAAGGCGGCTGCTTCGTTTCCATCAACCCTCCTTCCTTGTTCTCACTGAAATAAGTGCACAGTGTTCTTCATTTTTAAGAACTTTTTACAGTTAGTGTCTCCATGGAGATGACACAAGTAACAAATATGCGGACAGGAACACAGACTCAAGAAATAGCAGTTGAGGGGCGCCTGGGTGGCGCAGTCGGTTAAGCGTCCGACTTCAGCTCAGGTCACAATCTCGCGGTCCGTGGGTTCGAGCCCCGCGTCGGGCTCTGGGCTGATGGCTCGGAGCCTGGAGCCTGCTTCCGATGCTGTGTCTCCCTGTCTCTCTGCCCCTCCCCCGTGCATGCTCTGTCTCTCTCTGTCCCAAAAATAAATAAACGTTAAAAAAAAAAAAAAAAAGAAATAGCAGTTGAGCACTGTTCTGAGTTTTACCCTGGGATAGAAATGGCCTTGGCTTTTCCCAGCCCTCCCCTCTCCACCCCCTTCTAGGTGGTATTTGTAATGATTGTCCTGTCCCGCCTTCTCCAGGTTAGGAGCTGAACCAAATACCTTAGATTTTACGTATTTTGAGGTAGGGGTCACTTCCGGGATTGCCAGTCATATCTTGACCATAACCGGCTCCCTGCAGAGGGCACTTCCTGTGGCTCTCCTCAGGCCATCTTGCCTGCCCCCGGGCAGCTGCTTTTGGTGTTTCTTGGTAGTCGCTGTGGTGTCTGCCTCTAGGTGTCCTCCCTGGGGCCCCAGCCCTCTTCTCTCTTCCCAGTTTGATTTACATCTGCCTTAGCTATTGGCAAGTTGTTGCAATCTTAGGTGAACAGGCCTACTCCTTCAGCTATTGCTCTATAACACTTTTGGGGGCGCAGAGGGTCTTATGAATGGTCACTGTTGCCCAGTGACCGCAAAAGGGAGGTAAGAGAGCTAACTGGTTTAACTGGCGGGTTTTGCAGTCCAGTTCCCTGGCCTGTGGTGGGGCCCCACCACTTGACAGCCCTATGACCTTTACAAATTTACTTAGCTCCTTCCAACAGGGATAGTAATATAGGGACACAGATAGTTGTTCAGAAGGCTAAATATAGAGCTCTCCGAACAGGAGCTGGCTTGTGGAAGATGCTTCATCAATCAATGTTGGCTGAGATCATCTCCACTTTGGAAGCGGGGAAACTGACACCTGGAGAAGTCAGGTTCCTTAGCCAAGGTCACCCAGCTGGGAAGCGGAGGAGACAAGTTTTACACTCATGGTGGGCTGGCTCCGCGGAGCCCTCTCTCACAGGGTCGCTATGCAGCCCTGGCTGACAGTGAGCTCCATCCTCTCCCACAGCCTGGCTCACCTGTATCAGCCCCTCTGACAGTTCCACGTGGCCATTTCGCTCTTTTACACGCCTTCTGGCCGTCATACCTGCGTGCTGATCAGGCTTTACTGAGCCCACTGGCTACCTAGTGCCTGCTGTAGCATCTGGTCCATCTGGCTGATCGCTCCCTCCACACATTTCCTTTGTTCTGTGTGATCCATCACCCAGGTCCATCTCTTGCCCTCAGGGGAATGCTCTTTAATACGACCAAAAAGCCTAAAACACACAGAACAATAACCCATCCTATTTCCACCAAGGGCAGGGCGGTTCCCTCGCGCAGGTATGGGCAAACCAGTTCAGGTGCAAAAGACAGCGTCTTGGGCTTTTCATCCAAAACTCAAACCGAACACACAAGCGCTAATTTATTTTTAGGTTTCAAATTGTTCAGGAAACAAGGTTCCAGTTTTCCATATCCTTGGTTGTTCGTGTTTTATCCAGGTTCATAAGGAAATGTTTTGAAATACCACAAGAAAGTCTGAGGTGGGGGAGAGCGCCGAGAGGAAGGAGTGGGGGAGAAGGAGCTTTGCTTTTTGATGGTGAGCAGGAAGGTCGGAAGATCTTGGAACGCAGCCGGGCTTTGTCATATTTCTGGCCCCATTGTAAAGCCTGAGGTGGTTTGGCTAAACATCAGAATGTGGGGGCGTTTCTTTGAATCAAGCTTTATTGCATAGGGCACATATAGGAGAAATTCCATTTTGATGAATTTCAAAAGTGTGATTTTTTTTTTTTTTTTTCTTGTTGGTAAGAGAGTTCAAGCGTTTTGCTGGAAAGGCGGTATGGAAAAATTGGGAGCAGTGACCCAGGAGGCAAAAAACCTGGGTCCCTGTGTGGGCAAGCCCCTGGACTCCCTGGGCCTGGGTATGTCTTACATAGCTGGGCGCAGCAGCCACATCCGAAATAGTAGCCTTCTTATTATCTCCGTTACGGGGTCACCATGTCAGGAACCAGAGCTGGATACAGTTTAACGACTTGGAATTCTTTCTTGGCGCTTCGTAAGGAGAAACGCTTTTAGAGTGGGATCTGGGCCTTTTCCAAGTTATGCACAATTTTAGTTAAATGAATTTGATAAGAGAGGACAATTGCTATTTCAACCTTTTAAATGGGAACCTGTTACTATAGGGTACATAAGGGGTAGAATGTATTATTTATTGCATCTTAAGTTTTTAACACAATATTTTATCATATTTTAAAAGTAGAAATTGGGAGGGGTTGCCTGCATGGCCCAGTTGGTTGAGCGTCTGACCCTTGGTTTGGCCTCAGGTCACGATCTCACAGTTTCGTGGGTTCGAGGCCGGCGTCGGGCTCACTGCTGTCAGCGCGGAGCCTGCTTCAGATCCTTTGTCTCCCTCTCTCTCTGCCCCTCCCTCGATCACGCTCTCTTTCTCTCTCTCTCTCTCAAAAAATAAAAAAATAAAAGATGAAAGAATATGTAACGCAGTATTTTCTTTTCACTTCGAAAAATTTCTTATTACGGGGCTTTCAAGCATATGCACAAAAAGTAGAGAGAAAGAAGAGTAAAATTAACTCCTGCTGTGGAATGAATGTTTGGGTCTCCCCCACCCCCCACCTCAAATGCATATACGGAGACTCTAAAACCCAATGAGATGGTGTGTGGAGGGGGGCCTTTGGGGGTGATTAGGTCATGAGGGCAGAGCCTCCTGATAGGATTAGTGCCCCGATAGGAAGAGACTGGAGAGAACTTGCTTCCTCTTTCTCTCTCTACCCTGTGAAGACACAAGAGAAGACGATGCCCGCAAACCAGAAGAGGGCTCTCCCCAGCCTCCAGCACTGTGAGAAAGAAAGGTTTGTTGTTTAAACCACCCAGTTTATGGGATTCTGTTATAGCAGCTGGAACTAAGACAAGCCCATGTTCCCGTTACCCACTTCAACAACGAAGATCTCTTAGCCAATCTTATTTCCTCTATTGTCCTCACACTTGTTCTTCCATATTATTTTGAAGCAAACCAGACATTGTATAATTTTATCCGTAGGTATTTCAATACATATCTCCAAAAGATAAGGACTCTTTCTCCAGCGTTTTGTTAGGAAAAATCTCAAGTATACAGCAAAGTTGAAACCTGCTGTATGCTCAACTGCCTAGATTCGACTGTTAACATTTTCCGATCTACCTTGACAAAGACATGTGCCCTGTCACCAGTCTATTCATTTATCTATCCTTCTATCCATCCATCAAGCCATCTTGTTTTATTTTTGATGAATTTAAAGTAAGGTGCAGACATCTGTACACTTTCCTTTCAATACTTCAACATGCATATCGTTAACTAGAGTCCAATATTTGCTAGTCTCCCCCCTCCCCGCCAACTGGATATGACCTTTACATCTATGAAATACACGCATCTAAAGGACCTATTTGTTGCATTTTGACAGAAGTAACCCACACGCCCATCAACACTTAGAATATTACCCTCACCCCAGAAGGTTCCCTCAGTCCCCACCAATATCCTGCTCCCTCTCCATTCTGATGTTTTTCCACCACAGATCAGTTGAAACAATATTGTTGAGAATTTACTTTGTCTGTTGTAACTGAAAATTAACATAATACAAACTTTCTCTGGAAAGATGTGTTTCCTCCTCCTCACCTCCAATGTCTTGGGTTTTTAAAGAGTGATTCCCAGGTTTTGCTTAGGGGACTTCGTATTTCCAGCTTCCTTCCCCTGTGTGGTCCGCGGAAGGTTTTGTTTGAGCAGAAGGATATTGCTGAAGGAGGTTTGGAAGCCAATGCTTCAGTTATTTCAGTTCCAAATTTATGTGTATTTGCAAACATTTTGGCCACAGGGTTCCGTGGGCAGCTGTTAGTAGTGCCCAGAATTAACTTGGTCATGAGAGCCATCTGCCTGATGTCTCCCTTGCAAAGGAGTATGAGGGCTTTGAAGGTTCTTTGGAAGTGTAGCCACGGGGCATTCTGTTTAAATTATCTTCTTATTCTCATTCCTAGCCAGTAGAACTCCAAACTGAAAACTTCTCCCGAATAACAAGCAAAAAGGTGTCTTAGACTCTACCTTTCCTCAAAGTACCAAATCACTTTGTTATCCATACTAGCCTTTGCTTGTCCCCTGAATTTCGGGTGACGTTGGGTTGAGTACCATCACAAGTCCCCTGTGCAGGCTGACAACCTCTCTGGGCATCCTGGGTGTGGTTCATTTTTCTTGTCACCTCTGCTCTGAGCTGAACCCTTCCGTGTCTGGTCGCCTCCCACTTGCCTGCGCATGTATTCTCTTGGGTTATTGTCAACCTTGAAGTCATGTTTCAGTTCCTTTACTTAGGTTTCTACCAAAACCTATGCACACAAGGATTTTTGGGTATATAGCAGATATTTCTAAAGTTTTAGGAATGCGGAGGAGGTTTGCATCAAAGAAATGTGAAGATCTTTAAACATTTTCATTCCAGAGATTCCTATTTCTAAAGAAATGTCCGCTTTTATCTACGTGCTCATGTTGCTCTGCCACGTGCTCTCTTCTCGCCTTCATTAAAGACCTATTTGTTTTTCATGCAAAACAATTTTCTTTTCTCTCTTTTTCCTTGTCTTCTCCCAAGTTGCCCTCACCCAGCAGGCTTCCCAGGACCGTTCCTGGTTGTTGCAACAAGAGAAAGTGTAGTGCTGGCACGAAGATGTTAAATGTATGTAACCTTGGTTTTACCTTCAGACAAGCAAGGCACATGACCTTTCCGACTCCATATTCTTATTTGTAGGATGGAAACGGAGATGGTGCCAGCCTTTGTGAGCATCACATGTGCCGATGTACGTGGAAACCTTTTGTAAACAAAAAGGTTTTTGTGCAAACAACCTAAGTGTCCATCAACAGATGAACGGATAAAGAAAATGTGGTCTACACCCATAGTAGAGTACTATTCAGCCATAAAAAATAAAAATATTTTACCATTATCTTAAAATATGCCAGGTAAATGACAGATGCTTGGGGGTTGTTTGTCAAATCAGAATTATTATCTGTGTTTGGGAGATTGACAAATACTATTGTAAGTCTACCGACTTACAAACCCATCCATTGGATTTCTTGTTTGCATTTAATTGGTAGTCTCTATGCACCTGAAGCCAATTAAATTAGGAAGTGGTAGGAGGTATCCCTGTTATTAGGGTTAAATTTCATACCAATTTTAAAATTAAGATGAGGGGCACCTGGGTGGCGCAGTCGGTTAAGCGTCCGACTTCAGCCAGGTCACGATCTCGCGGTCCGTGAGTTCGAGCCCCGCGTCAGGCTCTGGGCTGATGGCTCGGAGCCTGGAGCCTGTTTCCGATTCTGTGTCTCCCTCTGTCTCTGCCCCTCCCCCGTTCATGCTCTGTCTCTCTCTGTCCCCAAAATAAATAAACGTTGAAAAAAAAATTTAAAATTAAGATGAAATTTAATAACAAGTTAAATTTGTTAAGCAAAAGTTTGGAGTGATGATAACATTAACTGCCACTGTTTGAACATTTCTTCACTGCCCAGGGCTGTGTTAGCATTTTGTACACGTCACCTCATTTCATCCTTACCCTAACTTTGCAAAGTAGGTGTAATTGTACCTGTTTTCTAGATAAAGACACTGAAGTTCAGAGAGGTTAAAAACTTTGCCCGCTGCTGTAGGGTCAGTGGCAGAACCGGAATTTGAGCTAAGCCTTAAGTCCAAACCCTTGTGTTAACTATTTAGGGTGATACTAGCCAATCTATGCTCGTGTTTACGGCTCCCCGCATGTATGTTACTGGTGTGGGGGACCACGCCCTGACTCGCATGGTCTAACCTCATTGCTGCACTCACCATTCATACCTTGTAGGTGGCTGTTTCCTGAAGTTATGTTTTACGATAAATCTGCTTATCCTATTGAACAGGGTAGATGATATTTGCTAAAAAGTAGGATCCTGCCTGATCTGTGGTGCAACAAGCATATAGGAGCCTCCTCTGTTGTGCGAGGGGCTCAACTAGTGACTGGAGGTTGTCTCCTGTCAGGCCCTTCTCTGAAAGTTGTGGAGGAGGAGACTTGGGTGGTGAGATGGGAAGGAGGCCTCACTGAGGTCAGTTGGATGCAGCTATTTCTGGAAAACAGGCTGGCAGGAGATCCTTGGTGGAAGGAAAGCAAGAGTGGACCTCGTCCTTCCAAGGCACTGAAGAAGGCAGTCCCCAGCAACTCCAGGGTCAGTCCTAATAACGGCGGTGGCATGTGAGTGCTGTGTGTGCCTTTGCTGTCCCTGGCTGTCTCTGGCCCCGATTCTGAGAACATGAGAAACAGTGTAATGAGAAGGAGCTCTGTGAGTGTTCCAATCCACTCACTGCTAGAGGCTGAATTGTGTCCCACAAAAATTCACATGATGAAGCCCTAACCCCCAGTCCTAGAATGTGACCTTATTGGGAGATTGGGACTTCACAGAGGCTAAAATGAAGTTATTAGGGGACATTTGGACACAGATACAATAGAGGGAGGACACCACGTGAACATGAAGATGACTAACCACAAGCCAAGGAGGCAGCCATGGAACAGGTTCCCTCAGGGAGGAGCTTCCCAGAGGATGCCTTGATTGTGGACTTCCAGCTTCCAGAACTATAAGACAATAGATTCCTGTTGGTAAGTCACCTAGTCTGCAGTACTTAGTTACAGCAGTCTTACAGATAGGTCAGCTTTTTGGGATTTGCGTGTGAAGGAGAAGTTCTGAATTTTAGAGTGGGTAACATGCATTCTGGGCCACCTCTGCTGGCTTCCTCTCTGTTTGGAGGCAGCTTCCTCGTAGGGGCTTTGCAGGCTCAGCTGTACTTGACTTCTGACCATGATGCTTATCGTTGGTAGGAACTGAGCAAATGCTTTAGCCTCTCTGGTCTTCAAGCTCTATACCTACAGAATGGGGCTAACAATGATGACCTCATCAGGGCTATTGCAAGGACAGGTAAAACGAACATGTAAGGTGTCTTCCCACCCCTAGACTCACTTAACGGGAATTACACTGCTCACACGTCCTGGGCAGCCAAGTTATATATCACATGATATCAGTGATGTCTGATTCAAGGGCAGCACATCCACAGGCCTGGCCAGCTACCTGTTACCGCTGTACCACTCAGGTACTCTCTTGGGAATTTGGCCTATTTGGAATATTGGGATGAGTGGCCAGAGGTGGGATTTTTCAGCTGAAAAGTCATGAGGTAGAGTCAGGGCCCAAGAGAACATGTGAAAGCTGGGGTTATCAGGGCAAGCATTTGTGGGTGATCTGAGAGGCTGGGGGGTAAGAGAGAAAAGCTTCAGCTGAAGCAGAAGTGCTGGGAGAGAGACTGAGCAAGAGAAACAGAGTGCAAGAGAAAGAGAGCCAGCGAGCACAGGAGAGCAGGCATTCTCACTCCAGGTGCTGTCCCTGTCCAACCCGGGTCCCACGGCAGATATCATGGGTGTCTGCTTCTCTCACCCAGAAGATTCTAGCTGAAACAAAGGAGAGTCTATGTATTAAAGGACCGGCACAGATGAGGATCTTTTAGCAAGTGCTTAGTAATGTTAATTATATTCTGTTATCTCCCTCCAGGTTTTTCTTTGATCCCTACCTATCAGGATAGATCTGAGATCCCAAGAAGCACAAGGGGAAATAAGGCAACTAAAAATAGATGAGTGGCTGTCGGAGAGCTGGGAATGAACTACAATCAGTGGTCTTTCCCTCCCTCCTCTTTCTTTTCCTCCTCCCTCCCTCCTGCCCTCCCTTCTCACTGTCCCCTTCTCCCTGATAACTGAATGTCTGCTGTGTGCCAGCATGGATGCTAGAGATACAGTGCTGGATAAGATAGGCAAGATCTATGATGCTTACATTCCAGTGGGGAATATAGATGGTAAACAAGAAAACAAAGAAATACACTGAAGAAATAGAAGAAGATGTTGAGTCAGGAAGGACTGAAAATGGGCTTGCCAGACCTCTTCATGTTCTTCCCCGAGGTCAGTCACAAGGGGCACTGCTCTTGGTTTAATGATCTGCTGTCGCCATCTTGAAATTCTCAATAACGTTTTTAATACGGGGCCTTGCATTCTCATTTTGTACTCCCTAGTGCTACCTGAGGGGTTGGGGGTGATGGGGCAGAACAGCCTGGACACATGATGTTGGAGCACAAATCATCTAGGATGCAGAATCATTTTCTAATGCAGCTGGTTGATAAACCAGAGGTTTAGAGGAGGTTGTAGAAATTTTTTTTTCTGAAGTGTTTTCAAAATTGCATGAAACTTTGCTTTTCTGCAATATATAAACATATGGTTCCTAAGTGAGGGGGACCTGGGTATTATTCTCGAAGGACCTGCCTGCCAGTCTACAAATCCTTTGTGAGTATAGAGAATTAAAAAAAAATTTTTTTTAATGTTTAATTTTGAGAGAGAGAGAGAGAGAGAGAGCGAGCAGAGGAGGGGCAGAGAGAGAGGGAGACAGAATCCGAAGCAGGCTCCAGACTCTGAGCTGTCAGCACAGAGCCTGACGCGGGGCTTGTATTCACCTAGGCTGAAGTCGGACACTTAACCGACTGAGCCATCCAGGCACCCTTGTGAGTAGAGAATTTTAAGGAAGGTCAGGGAATCCATGTGGCATTGGATTTTATCTTTTCTAGTTGTTACATAACAGTTCTGTGAAGAACCATTTCCCCCTTTTATATTTATTTATTTATTCATTCTTTTGAGAGATAGAGAGAGGAGCACATGAACAAGGGAGGGGCAGAAGGAGAGGAAGAGAGATATCGTAAGCAGACTCCATGCTTAGCGTGAAGCCCAACATGGGGCTCAATCTCACAACCCTGGGATCACGACCTAAGGTGAAATCAAGAGTTGGATACTTAACCAACTCAGCCACCCAGGTGCCCCTAATTTCCCCCTTTTTAAAGACCCATACTGCATGTGTAAAGAGGAATTCACAATGAGGTTGATTCTGCCCTTCGAGAAGCATCTGGGTAAGAGAAAACCATCTGGTTTTCTAAAACTATTGGAGATGGTTTTTTATTTGCTGTAATGAGGGAGATATAATATATTCCTTCTAGAAACAGAAATCCTAGTTACATTTCAAACAATCAATTCCGGAAGTCATGGGTGTGGATTATACGATGCTAACTTTAATTCAGAGTCGAGTTGGATCAGTGTTTCTGTATGTTGTCATTGTTATTATTTTAGAAACTGTCCTCTCCATGTTGAAAAGGATGGGGGATGCAGAGGAGTGAAGAGGTTTTTTTTTAAGTGTGCTCAAACCAGGCTGAGGGGTTGCTAACCCATGAAACAAGTGTTTACTGAGTTTCTTACCTTAGTGATATTTTCTTCTACATATCCATTGTTTGGCTGTGCTTGTATGTGCAAATACTTCTTATTTTTCTAATAGTTTTTTTTTTTTTTTTGGTTGGGGGTGGTGGTTGAGGTTTTTACTTCTCCTCATCTCAGTAGATTTGAGGTACACACGATGAAGGAAGAAAAATTACTAGACAGAGCTATAAGGGAAGTAGCTACTGACAATTATAGAAATCATGTTAGGGAAAAAATTACGTCTTCAAGAAACTCCACCTCTTATCTGGGTGGAGAAACAATTAGGGAACAATACAAGGCAGTATATAATCAAGTGCTAAATTGTGTGGTGCGGATAATGAGTGCTATAGGGCTTCAGAGAAAGGGAGCATAAGACTATGGAACAATTCACAGCGTTTTGTGCCGACAATCCCACATCCAGGGAGAGATGTCTGCATTTTCCCTGAGAGTTGATTGTGAGGCTCATCTGGCCCACTTTGTGAATCTATCATTAATGGGCAAGATCAGGTCTTTTGTATGTTCGCTTGCATATTGGTTATGGTGGAGCCCGGGTAAATGGGATGTGGAAACCAATACCTTAGAGCGAGTCGTCCGGTCTGGGTGAACATGCCGACAAGATGGTCTCTGCATGACAAGCACCCGCTTCAGTCTCCCTGACAACAATTTCTGCAGAGTTGAAAGCCATTAAGGGGTGGATCTCTACAGTGATAGCCTACATTTTCCAAGGGATAAATCTTTTCTGCTACAGAGGTTGGCAGCTGAATTTCGGTTCCCCTTGCCCCCCTCCTTCACACCTTTCACAGAGCGGCTCAAAGGCTAGCAGCAGCTGATGGGGATGGTAAATATTTCTCGTGGAGTGTGAGACGGTGAGTGGAAATCTCCCCCGATTTATAATGCGACATCGCCTTCTCAGTGTGAAGGGTTAAAATCAGTCAGGCTGTGAATGTTTGCAGCTTCCAGCTGTCCCCTAGGAAGTGCAGTACCTAGAGATTTTGAAAGATCCTGACGCACTCAAAGTTTTGACATGCTTACATCCTAAAAGAGGAATTCTCCATGAGGTAAATATGGACCATTTTCTCTGACAGATGTAGGGGAGAACAAAAAGCTTCAGGAGAGCTGAACTAGCCTGAGCAATCGGTTTGAATCTATATTCAATTCAAGCTCCAACCAAAGAATGCCGATGAATTAAGACCTGTTTAGCCTGTCTGCCAACAGAAGTGTTAAAACTGTACTCCAATGCCTGTCCTCGACACCAGTTTGGTTGACCATGTTTGTCAATCATGGTTTGCAGTGGACGCGATCTCACGAGATCCCCTCCCCCTTTTTTGTTTGTTTTCTTTTCTTCTCTACTAAGCACCGGCACATGGATGCCCAGCAGGGCAGATTTTAATGTGTGTGTGTGTGTGTGTGTGTGTGTGTGTGTGTGTGTTTAATTAAGTTATTTTTGTAAAGAATTATTTTCTACCTCAATGAGAAAAAAAAAAAACATGTGATCGAAAAAAGATAATTTCATGTTTACTGTCTGCAAAACCAGTTCTGCTTTTATATCAGCGTCTGAATTTAGTCACTGAGTGGAATTAGACAAGGAAAGAGCATTTTGCAGTCAGGACCTCCCTGGCCCACTCCTTCCGGCAGCCAAAGTGAAGAACATTACTTGGCAACTGAAATAGCGATGATGGCTCATATTTCTTGAGCCCTTCATGTGCAGATCCTATGGTTTCTCATAATCCTCCTATCCATTAGGCTCTTCATTTCACAGATGCAGAAGCCAGACATAAAGGATAACTTGCCCCAAGTTACCATAGCTAGAGAATAGCAGGGCTGGGCTCCGTTCCATGCAAATTAAAGTCAAATCCATTCACTTGACCATCATGCTATTCTGCACAATGTTGTCTGGTCTGGCAGGTTTTGCTACGCTGTGGAAGAATCTCTTGTGAGCCTGAACACTGTTGAGAGTATGGGCAACCAGGTCATGCTTTGGTGCTTTGGTGAGAGCAATGCTGACGGAGCGATGGATGTATTAGTTGGTCTGCTTGCCTTGGTAGTGAAGCGTTCATGGTCTGAGTTCTTCGTCCCCCAAGAATCTGAGAAGATTATAGCTGGCTGGTTCAAGTGACAGTCCTCTGAAGTTTGGCACTTGCCATAAAGACAGAACTTGGGTTAAGGAAACTCTCTATGAGTGAGAAAAGGTGAAGTTGGAGATTTTTTCAAAGGAGTTGGTTACATACAAGTGGAGGCTGGATAACTACTTCTAATCATTGATTCAGGACCAGTGAAGTCACTTGCTTGATCCTGTTTACATAGTCAAAGGAGGTTACTCACAGGTCAATCTAGGTCTGCCACATGCTTGAACATATAGCACCATTATGGTAAAAGTCCGATTTGCCCAGCTATTAGCTGACTTGCTAAATCTGCATCGGTCCTTCCCACATATGCCCACAACACCCCATCTTCCCTGTAAACAGGCAGAAACTTTCAGGCTTTTCAGACTGGCTAAGCAAAAGCCACCAAATACTGATTTTCCTTCAGTGAGTGTACCACAGAGGTTTCCCTTAAGGATTCAAGTGAAAACGGTAGAAACATTATTCAATATATCATATTTCTGGAAAGGTTACTACTGATTTTCACTAGATACACAGGCTGAATTCCTTTAAGCCCATTTTTATTCTTCTGACAGGATTGGATCTGTTTAGTGTTTACTTTCACAGCCTTTAAAGGATTTGCATGGCATGGCAGGAATGGATGTGAAACTCATTTCTAAAGAGCTTAACACAAGTGTGGTCTAGCTGCACCCTAGGAAGATTTCTGGTCTAGGCAGTCTTGTAGTGGCTGAAATGAAAAACTAGTTAAAAGAAAGCCACGGCTCCTTTACAAATGAAGTGGCCAATTAGTTGGGGTGAAAAGGAAAAGTCTTTCTAAGTGCTCATTTCACTAACTTATCATTTTCAAGTCATTATCAGGACAAGCAGAACTTACTCCCGTCTGATTTTGATGAATGGGAGTCGTCACTGCAATTACTTGGTTTTATGTGGGTTGTCCAGGATGCTCGAGGGTTCACATAAGATCAGTTAGACCCAGCCTCCGATGGAAAACGTTGAGACCAACTGTAAACCCAACCCTTTATTTGGGGCCCCACTTGTCCTGAATGACAATGAGATGACTTTCCCAACTTGCTGGAACCATGCTGTCAGTAAAAATGTCGCTGGCAGGAAAGAACTGCCCCATCAAGATTTCAGTGTTGCCTCATTTGTAAAGGGAGTTGCTAAACATTTTAGAAAAGATACCTGTCAGGTACTGCTTTTCTTGAGAGCTCTCCCTGGGGCATTTTCCAGCAACTGCCTTTTACCCCCTTCATCCAAGACTTGCCAAAGAAGCTTGTATTTAGGCAATAACTCATTCTTGTCTGGCTTTGTTTTCTGGTCTGTAGGACTGGAGGGAGTGATCAGCTTGAATCTCAGAGACATTCCCAGTTAATTCCAAAAAGCAATCAACCAATTCATTCTATTGGTGAAGTATAGGAAATGGGGACAAATGGTTACCTCTCTTCCCTCATGTTTTGGAATGAACTCCACTTTCATTTGCCTCATGTAGAATCTGATCCTGTGCCCCAAATATGTGGATTCATTTTGGAACTCCTTCTCCTCCACTCAATGTCTCTTCTTACTGTGCTGTCTAGAACTGAGCCAAACCTGTGAACAATTCAATAAATATTTATTGGCTACTGATCAAGTGCAAGGTAATGTGGAAGATTAAAGATGGCTGTAAATACTTTCACATACCTTCCGCTGAGAAGTGGGACCTTTGCTTCCTCCCCTGGAATTTGGACAGGCTGTGGGATTACTTTGACCAACAGAATATTATAGAGTGTTGTGGTAGTTTCAGGGCCCACATCTTAAGAGAGTGGCAGATTCTCCTTCCTGTCTCTTGAAGCATTCTCTGGGAGCACTGAGCTGTCATTTGATGAGTTCTATTGCTCTACCACTGACATTCTGGAGAGATCACATTTAGGAACTCAGGTCCACGGTCTCAGGTTAGCCCAGGTTCCAGACATGTGAGTGAAGCTGTCCAGAACCTTCCAGATGAGACCATCTGCCTCAGCTGAGCCTGGCCCATGTTTCTAATCCACACAATCATGAGCTATCATGATTGCTGTTTTAAGGCACCTAACAACCCCAAATTAGGATAAATGTTTTGCTAAAATCTGAACTCTAGTGCTGCTTTGAAAAATTGTAGTGGCAAATGAGCTAATGTGAGTAAAGAGCTTACCACAGTGGCTGACACAAAGTAAACACCCAGCAGGAGGTAGCTTTGGTAAGTATTACTGTTATAATATCCTAATTCTCCTTGTTCTTGGCTTTTGCCCCTTGGTTCCATACTTGATATCACTGCTATAATCAACTTTCCAAAGTATGGTTGTATATTTAATATAGCAGATATTACTAGTTGTCCCACCAGTAACAAATCCTGTCTTCTTTGGCAATAACAGAGCTTTTGAATATTTCTTAGGCATATGGAAGCATAGACTAAAGACTACATTTCCCAGCCTCCCATGCAATGGGGTGGGGCCACACAACTAAATTTTGACCAGTGATAGGTAAGCAGAAGTGATTGTGCGGCTTTCAGGAAGTGTCCATTTAGGGAGAGCCACGTTCTCTCCTTTGTGCTACTTGGAGTATAAGTATGTTGCCTAGAGCCCAATTGCCATCTTAGACAAGGCTAGCAAGGGTCACATCCTTATGGTGGCAGGCAGTAAAGCTAGAAGGAGCGTGGGATCCTGACTCATTTGTGAAATGGCCTTAGTAGCCATTTCTCTGGATTTTTACAAAGAAAAAAACCTTTGTGGATTTAAACTCCTCGCGCACGCGCGCGTGTGTGTGTGTGTGTGTGTGTGTGTGAAATGTAGCTCTACTTGAGTTTAACTAAAACATCTACTAAATATTAGATGAAGGCTCTGATGATGAGTAAAATGAGGCTCTGACTATTCTGGAGTTCAATCTTCATGGAAAGATATGAATGAATAGAATCATAAAGGGCTAGAGAATCAATGGAGCAAATATTGTTTCACATTTTCTGTGTACCAGTGGCACTCTTTCACTCACCGTCTCACCTTGTCTTCACAATGATACTGCAAAATAGAGGTCGTTAAATTCATTTTAGAGAAGAGGAAAAAGACTCAGAAAGTTTGGATTATTTGTTTAGGGTCATGTTAGTCAGAGGTGAACCCTTCCTCTGGCTCCAGTCCCTCGCTATCTATACCACATCCCATTGCAATAAGGAGGGTGCTATTGAGGTTCAATCACTGAGGTGACTTTTATGCTGGACTTTGGAATACTAGTAGATGTTTGAAATACACAGATAGGAAAGGGAATTCTTGAAGGAAAGGACAGCATAAGCAGAGTGGTATAGCACAAGCATGGCATGTTGGGAACATGGCAAGTTCTAGAGGGGCTGCTGGAAAACTGGGTGGGGTCTGATTATGAAGGGCTGTGAACTTGGACTATCTCTGCTGTTCTACCATGCTTTTCTAGCTTCTTGCCTTCTTGTGTATGCTCTTCCCTCTGTGAACTTCGTTTTTCTCCCTTATAAGATGAAGGTTGTAGGAACTCCCTGTATTAATCGGGCCACTTAATGCTAGCTGCTATAGCAAACACTCCCCAAACCCTGATTGCTTCACACAATAAAGATTTATTTCCTGCTCTTGCAAAAGCCTAAAGCCATTGTCAGGGGCAGCAACTGTGTGTGTGTGTGGGTGTGTGTGTGTGTGTGCGCGCGCGCGCGTGCGTGTGGTGAGGAGAATTCTAGCATAAGTAATGACACAGGTTCCCATAGGTACATTTCATTTGTGATATCCCAATGGTCTGAGGCCTCCTTCGTGTTTTCTGGGGATTATTTGCATTTGGCTGCCTGATAAGTAAGGAGAAAATGTGGAGGACTACATGGCATCTGATGCCCAGGCATGTCTCCTGTCTACATCTCATTGACCAGACTGAGTAACTTGGTTCTAACATAGCTGCAAGGTAAAAAGAAAGGGATTGGGGGCTTCTAGTGAGTCTCAGTCACACAGCTTATCTTCATGGAGGTGAGGTAAGGGTTTCATGAAATAATACATTGGAAAGTATTCTACAAGGTTCTTGACATTCAGGTTTTCTTTCCTTCATGTTCACATGTCCAAACCCTACCCATTTCTCAAGTGTCACTTTCTTCATGAAGCCATCTTGAATTCCATCCTTTTTCTCTCTTCCCGCATCTCACTAGTAGAAGGTTATCTTTGTCTTCTAACATTTCATCGCGCTATTTGAACCTTTCCAATTTACCTTACACATTTTGTATCTCTAAAGAGTCTGGCACAGTGTCTTGTACATATAGAGTACAAGTTTTGATAAATGATTGATATATTGGAATAAAATCGGCAACTAAAAAGAGTCAATCTCTAGGATATAATTGGTGTATTTCTCCTAAACAATACTTGAGTCTCTCTTCAGTTCTCTCTCTCCACTTTCTTTTTAAGGATGGCATAATGGTGAATCAAACATGAAAATGGAAGCCAGACCTTACACAATGACACAATGGTTGGTTTAATAGGTGTTTATCCAAGAGAGTAAGTAGGGATTGTTAGGCAAAGAAATCCATTCTCAACACTGGATAATCACCTCTAATTTGGTTGCATCTTCCTCAAAATATCGGTCTCCTGGTTGCTTGAGGGTTGGGTTGCTTACAATAAGGACATAGGGGGCTTTGGAAATAGTGGCAAATGGGATTCTCTTGCCTACCTTGAGCTCCTGTGGTGGTAAGGAGATGCTGCTGCCAGAGGTGAGCCTTTCCTTTCTATCTGCCACTCTGTTCGTGTCTAATTCTGGTGGTTTATGAATGTTTGTGGTGAAAAAATTCACCTCCCATTTATACAGAGACTTAGTTGCATATTTTTCTTACTTTAAGAAATCCGAAATAGGTTCTGGTGTACCGTTTTACTCTATTTCCTTGTGAAAGATACATTAAGTGTATAATTTGTCCCTTTCCAAAAGAATTTTCTACTCTACCAAGTTATTTACAATATATTCCCTTACATAACAAGATCCTCTATTGTATTTAAAGTGAGACTCGCTTTACAAAAATTCAGTTAACATACAGCATTTTGAGAACTCTTGTGTAACATAAACTCTTGCTCTTACTTGCTGGGGTACTGGTTGGACTTTGGAAGGTAGAAAGTCGAGATTCTGGTCCACCTCTAATTCTTCCTGGCTTTAAATGAAATCATCGGCCATACGTACTTTTTTCAATTTATTTTCCCATTACAGAAGAACATGGTTCCGATGCATGTGCTAGAGGAAATGCTCCAGGAAATCCCGAGAATGTTGCAATTAGTCACTATTAATGCTCTTAAGTATCAAAGCCACTTGAAGAAATACAGCTACTTACGGGATGGATGATAAAACTGAATTCATGAAGTGGTTCCTTACCCATGGTCAATTTCTGGCTGCCGAAAAACTAGAACTGCATGCACACTTTGAGTGTCAGGCTCCACATTGTAGTTAGCACACTTTATTTTATTATTTTTTTTTAAGGTTTATTTATTTTTGAGACAGAGAGAGACAGAGCATGAACAGGGGAGGGGCAGAGAGAGAGGGAGACACAGAATCCAAAACAGGCTCCAGCCTCTGAGCTGTCAGCACAGAGACCGACGCGGGGCTCAAACTCACAGACCGTGAGATCATGACCTGAGCCGAAGTCGGACGCTTAACCGACCGAGCCACCCAGGCGCCCCAAGTTAGCACACTTTAAAGAACAGGTATTGACTTTTAACTGAGTCTAGCATCATCTTTTTCAATTCCAAGGACAACTGTTAAATCATAAAACATTTTGAAAGATGAAGCTCTTGCCTTTCAGAGATCTTTTTCTTTTTCTAGGAAATATTATGGGAAAGAGTTGACAACTTTAAAAATCAGAGGATGTTTAGAGGCTAGCTTCAAGCTAATATTAAACCTTTAAAAAAATCAGTGACGAATGTTATAAAAAAAATGGGGTTTGATGTTTAAGGAGCATTTGGTTAACCATGTAACCAGCAGGTAGAGTAATTTGAATCTGGTTGATTGTGAAAGGAAATTAAAATAACGCAAATCATTTGATGAAACCATCCTCATAGAATTCTAATTTAACTCAAATAATAAGTATTTTAATGGTTCTCCTGTGTGCTTATTTTTAGTCACGTATTTTGTAAGTTACAAGAGAGTTGCTTTCATGCATGTGAAATGCAATTCTCTTCTTATAAAAACTTGACACAATGCTTATCCATTTGATTTGATTGCAAATGTGTGTTCATTAATATAATTGAAACATGTAGCTTCCCCTCAAGTTTTCACAGGCTTATCCCTAATTAACTGCTGGCCTTTTCTCATATTACATGTTAGTAAAACTGAGTTAGGCCAATTTATTCATGAAATGGTAAAAAGTTGAGCAGAGGAAGAGAAGGGACAAGAAGGTTTAGCCCATTTAGTACTCATTGGGGGGCTGTAGGCACCCTTGCAATTTCTATTTTTTTAACTGCTGAATTAAAGCTTCCAGAAGAGATTAATATGGACTCAAGAAAGAGAGGTTACCTCCAAGAGATAATAAATATCACTCTTCACCAACTGGGCCCCAAACCACAAATCAAAGGAGATGCTTAGTCTCCTAAGCATGTTCTGTGTTATTTCCAGAGTGTTTTTAAAGCTTGGTAGTAGTGATGTGGTAGAAAGATCTATAAACTCGGAAGGAGAAAACAGAGGTTCTAATTCTTAGTTGGCCACTTTTGAGCACTGTGATCTTACATAAATCTGAGTTAATCTGAGTGCATTTCCTCACAAGACTTTCGCAGGGGTTTTAGTGCAATAATTATGCAATCCAACAGAAAATGCTTCTTGGAATACATGGCTGGGGGAGGCACATCAAAGCTAGGAAATAAAATGCATAAAGGAGGTGGTCAATAAAAAACACAAAGGAGAATTAAATAGAAATAACCTTTCAAATGAAAAAAAAATGTTTTAAATCCTATCTTTTTGTCCTTTATAGACTAATGTACAAATATCTAACTGAAAAGAATTAAAGAACCCCTACTCATTTTTGTTCTTGCATATTATCTCTGTTTCCCCACGTGATAGTACTGGATTGGTTATATTAACAAAATCAGTGACATAAATCTGTAGCAATCAGGGGGGTTTTCATTTTAAAAACCCCGCTTTTTATTTAATGACATTAAATGAAACAAATTTGGTTGACAAATTTAGCAGGCACCCATTTCTGATAAGAGCGCTATTCTTTTTTATCTTATAGTTCTGTCCCATGATATGCTTATATTCTTTTGGAAGGAGCCAACTTAAACAAGTAAGTAACACCAAAGGTCACTCAGTTCTCATCCCTACAGAAAGAAATAACCTATGAGTGTTGCTGTGAAAACAGACACAGAGGATGGAGAGGTTGCAGGGAGTCTGCGGTCAAGGTGAAAACCTTGCCACGTGTCAGGACTGGGATTGCTTGAGGGAAGCCGTCAGTGCCACAGATAGAGTTTACTCTGTGGAAGCTAGATTCTCTTGAACAGTGACCATATCCTTATGTATATCTCGAGTTGTTGACAGTCTATATTGGAATCAGCAGAGAGTTTTGGAGAAGCCGTGCTCCCTAAGCAGAGACTGCCAAGGTGAGGTGCCAAGCCCAATGGCTGCCCCTTCTGTCAGATGGTTTCACCCCTACCCTGGAAAGCTTAACTAGACTAATGTCTTTTCCACACAGGTAAGTTGTGGATAATAAACGAAGTGTTGAATTCAGCCAAGTAATCTATACAGTATTAAATGATCTATTTGTTTCATATTTTACCTGTGTTAATATATATAAAACAGCAAGAAAATTTCTCCTTATGCCTAAGATCAATTACAATACATAATTTAAAAATGTGTTTTGAGGGGCGCCTGGGTGGCGCAGTCGGTTAAGCGTCCGACTTCAGCCAGGTCACGATCTCGCGGTCCGGGAGTTGGAGCCCCGCGTCAGGCTCTGGGCTGATGGCTCAGAGCCTGGAGCCTGTTTCCGATTCTGTGTCTCCCTCTCTCTCTGCCCCTCCCCCGTTCATGCTCTGTCTCTCTCTGTCCCCAAAATAAATAAACGTTGAAAAAAAAATTAAAAAAAATAAATAAATATTTATCCTGAAGAAAAACGCCCAGAGGAAGGTAGAGGTGAACGTTCGACAAAGACTGATAGGTCAAGCTGCCAGAATATCACGGATTATTCAGAAATTCAAACTCAGTTCTCAAATCTGGAAATTGTAGGAACTGCATTTTTTTTCCCTTTTCTGGTTTCCATTTTATTTGCTAAATTTGTTTGTCTCAGATTCACAGGAGCAGAAGCCATGGTATTATAGAACCCTAGAGTTGGTATTCTCAATTATTGTTTCACATGAGACGAGGAATATGAATAAGTTTGGATCACTAAAAAAAAACTGTAATGAAGACTCACGGTGGGGAAGAAAGGAGAAGATAAGAACCGTGGGCCCTTGGGTATCAGGAATTTTAACAAAGCTAGTGTGGAACACTGAGGGAAGCATGCAAAAGGAAGGGGTTAAGAAGTCTAGTATAAAAAAATGAAAAGTAAGACTGCCCATTCAAGAAAGAGCTGTGCTGATTGTTTCAGAGAATTCTGACTTGGAAACTGGAATGGGAGAAGACATCACCAGAACAACACGGGAGATAAATGGAGTGCAATTATATTCAGCTGCAGATCTCAATCTTTCTACAGGGTTCCCCTGCCTCCTGTGGGTATAAGGGAGTGAGTGATGCATGGGGTTCCCCTTGGCTCCAAGGTGGAATTCTGAATTCAAATGGGAGCTGTAGCTGAGTCAATTTGGAGATAACTGGAACTATGAATCTATGTCTCAGACTAGTTGCATTAGGGTTCTTCAGAGAAACAGAATCTACAGGATAAACACACACACACACACACACACACACACACACACACACTGGCTCACATGACCCTGGCAGTCAACAAGTCCCATGATCTGCTGTCTGCACGCTGGAGAATGAGGAAAGCTACTGGTGTAAGCACTGGAATCCCAAGTCCTGAGAACCAAGAGATGGATGTCTCAGCTCAAGACGGGAGAGAAGAATATTCACTCTTCCGCTGCCGTTTTGTTCGATTTGGGCCCTCAACTATCGGGTGATGCCCATCCACACTGGAGAGGGCGAATTTTCTTTACTCAGTTCAAACGAGTAATTGAAACTTCAAACGACAATCTGTTCTGGAAACACCCTTATAGACACACCCAGGAATAATGTTTCACCAGCTCTCTGGGTATCCCTTAGCTCAATCAACTTGACACATAAAATTAACCATCACACCAGTGAAGACTTGGACATTGGAGGAAATAATACAAAATGCTTTGACGGCTGGTGGATGTAAGAAGAGGAAAGAAGTCTCCCTCAGGAGCAAAAGCTTTTGAGCCCTTTGGTCCTGGGCTGGGAGGGCCAAGGACAGATCCCGAATGCAGAGAAACAATTCTTTCATGAGCCTGACAGCTGGCATTCCAATCATTTGTTTGTGAAGGGTTAGAAATAAAAAGCACTGTTTTGAGATCATAGATGTTGAAGTTGGAAAGATGTGGTGTTAAGATACGTGGTTAATTCAAACCTTGAGGAAGTTTCCATCTCTGAGTCTTGGTTTCTGTTTTGCAAAGTGGGAGCACTAATAGCACTGTAGGATTGTTGAGTGGGTTAAAAGAGAAAGTGTATGCAAAGTACACAGCTGGTGCTTAATTGTAGCTATCAGTAAAAAGAGTAAAAGCTTTCTTCTGCTCTAGTCCGATTCTGCTAACCACCAGCGAGTGGGCTCATCAATTTGGGTCTTGGTTTCCTCATCAGGACGGTAGACCAGCTTGATCTACTCCAGACTTTTGAGTGGGGTGTCTCAAAGTTGCAGGTGCAGAGGAATCTACTGGGGATCTTGTTTAAAGGCAGATCCTGATTCAGTAGGTCTTCGGTGGGTGAGGTCAGAGAGTGCACGTATCCAGAGGGCTCCCGGGTGCTGTTGATCCACTGCTGGTGCTTCTGCTGCATGGGCCTTGCTCTTCCCAATCAGGATCATCATCTGCAATGTTGAACCTGCTGTGAATCTATAAAAAAAAAAAAACACCACAAAGCGAAGTTGGACCCCCGAGGCGCTGAGAAAATGAGCTGTTGTCTTTTTCAGTGAATGGAGAGCAAGGCAGAGAGAGGTGAGGGGGTCTAGGGGTAGGGGATTAGGCCCAAGGAGACTGGAGTCAGTGACTGATGCTTATCAGGAGGGAAGGTGGCAGGTATGGAGGTGGGGGTAGAACAAAACCAAAGAGGGTTACACAAGGCAAATTGCCTCTAATTCCCTATTGTGTTTGGTCCTAATTGGGACTCAGCAGAATAGTACAAGCCTCATATTCTGTAATACTTTTCAAGGGGAACCTCTGTGAAACTTTACTCTTCCTGAATTTAATCCATTACAGGTTCCTATACTTAATGAAATTACAACAATTCAACAAAAGATGTAATTGCCCTAAATGCTGCTTTTAATATAATTATGTGCAACTCACTGGAATGTGCTAATTGCATTCCATAATATAATTATGACATATAGTATCATCATAAAATTCCTTATCAAATGCACAGAAGTCATGCAGTCTATGTGCTACTCAGGTGTTGGTGTTTCCATCTGACAATGTCCAGACTTTAAAAAATAATAGGAATGTAAACCTATTTTTCAGAAAGCCAGGCGTAACGAGAGAGACCAAAGTGAGAGAGAAGATCACGATCCTTGCTTCTAGAAGTTAGGCCTGCACCGGAACCCTCTGGGCACGAGTTAAAGTGCAGATTTCTGGGCCCCTTATAGATTTTACTATATCAGAATCAATAGGTCAGGAAATTAGGACTTTTAGTAAGCATCCCTGGGACATTCTTAAGTACCCTAAAGTTTGAGACTTCCTGAACTGGATTTGGCCCCTCTCCAGACATTACCTGGAACCTCAGTAAGGGCAAGTCTGGTGGCAGAGGGAACCCTTGTGATCTCTGTGCTCACCTGTCTGTCAGGTGCCTGCACTTGTACATCCCTTGGAGCCCTCTCCTTCAGGATGTCCCATACCTCACACCTGCACCACTCCCTCTCTCCCTCGCTCAGGTTATGGCACCACCAACTCATCCTGGTGCCCAGGTGTCACCTGCTGTGTTGTTAGAAGGTGATAAGTTCTCAGCAGAAAAGAAGCAAGGGAGAGGTAAGGAGAGTGTTGGGGAGACTGGGGCAGAGGAGTGACCTGATTGCCAGGTTCTAAAAGGATCCCTCTGGCCCCTGTATTGAAGGGGGACTGAAGAGGGGAGAATGGTGAGGATTCTGTCTCGGTGTTCCAGGCACGAGATGAAACTGGCTTATAGCAGAGTCGTAACTGCGGACATGGTGAGAAGTCACTGGATTCCCACTACAAGCTGGAGATAGAACCAACAAGAGCACTTGCTGATGGAGAGGAGGTGGGAAGTGAGAGAGAGTGAGGAGTCAAGGAGCGACTGGAAGGCTCATCGCCACCCACTAACCAAGGTGTGGAGGGTTCGGCAGTGGGGGGCGGGGTGGGTTTGCGGTGGGAGCGAGTAGGGAGGAGTTGAGGAGCTCAGTTTTGGACCTGTTCGGTCAGTTATGTCTCACTGGCCAACCCCACGGCCTCTGATTTGATTTCTGTGCCTTGAGCCCCATCCTTCATGGGGCTGCTGGTGTGTACTGTATACACTGGAAAAAAATTTTTCTACTCCCCTGCATAGACTCTTCAGTGGCTTTCTGTTACGTACAGGGTAAAGTTTAATGGTATGGGGTATAAAGGTCTCTCTGGTCCCTGCCTTTTGAATTCTCTGGCTCTGCCATGCCCTATGATACTGATACGCTAGTAACTGCCCAAGATGGGGATAGCACTCCTCTCTGCCTTTGCACCCTCTGCTTAGAATGCTCTTCCCCCGACTGTTCCTTGAGAGCAAGCCTAGTGTCTTATTCGTTATTTTATGCCCAGCAACAAGTACAGTCAACCGAACTACAATTCTCCTTAGAGCTTTCCGGGGGAGGATGATCGTAGTTACTCCATTCCACAGACGAAGAAATTGAGGTTCAGAAAAGTCAGGTAACTTGAACTGAACCAAAACTGGTTACTCCAAGGTCACAAAGTTGAACACAGATTTTTAATACATACCCCAAAGTCCTTTTATTTTCCTGACACGATGCAAAACTACGTCCATTTTCGCCTAGAGCCAGATCTACCAAGCTCCCCCTTTCCAGGAGCCAAGCCAGCTACCATTTAACTGCCACGTCTACACCTATATTTAAATCCCTTACAACTGAAATTCTTCCCCTGAGGAATTCTTTTTGGTTACTAGGCAAACTCTGGCATGGCCTTTCACCCACCCCATCCCCCCAACCCCTGGCTAAATGATGAGGCAAAAGAGACCACAAAACAATAACACACACACACACGAACACACAAGTCATGTGAGAGTATGCACACAACTTTCTTTCCAATAGAAAAAACCCTGGACTTCATCATTTCTTTCAAAGCTGTCTGGGAAGCCACCCTTTTCCACAATTAAAAAAAAAAATACAGTGAGAAACAGTATAGAAAATTTGGAAAATAAGAGGAAAATATCACCCACTCTAGGAACATAAAAACAATTTGCATATTTCTTTCCATCTTTGCTCATATTATATTTACTTTTATGAGGTTAGGTTATATTGTGCAGTAATCTAATAATAATATTGCAGCAGAAACATTTTCTGTTTCTACATGGTCTTTATGTTTACCACTTTAAATTCCTGCATTAACGGATGTGCCAAAATTTAGATATTGCATTAGGTTGTTGAGAATTCTTCACTATCAGCATCAGTATACTTTCCTAGGTCTATTATTTTTTATTGTTTCTCTTTTTTGGATGATTTCCTTCGAACAAGCTCCCAGAACGAAGATGAACACTTTGTAATGATTATATGTATTTAATGATTCAGGGCTGTCCACAGAGGACATGCTGGACCCCCATGGGACCACATCACACTCGGAGAACTGCTTCTCGGGGGGGGCTTTGCCAGAGAACAAGAGGAATACTGAGGCCTTCCAGCAAAGGGTGAGATCACTTCTAGCCCCAGGAAGCTTCATTGTTGGAGGCACTCTCTCTGGCAATTGACTGTTGCTTTTTCTCTCTCTAAAACATAATGCTCCGGGAGAGCAGTTTATCTTGGCCATAGGCAGATGGCCAGGTACGACCAGAGAGAGAATGGCTGGCTCCGCTACAAATTGATGGGTGATAAATGCTTGCTCCGGAATGGCAACAATACTGAAATTTGCGACTTTCCCCTCCCATTGCTAGCAGATAGCACCATTAGAAAAAGTATTAAGTACAGTAATAGCAGCTAACATTAATCGAGTGTCTATTCCATTATCTCATCTTCAATGAAAACCCTATAATTATCATGAATCCCATTTTATAGATGAGGAAGCTGAGTCGTGGGGATATTAAATGTTAAATGTCTTACCCAGGGGCACTCATGGCCAGTAAGCAGCAGAGCCAGGAATCTAGGACGCCAGCTGAGGCAAAGATCATAGAAGAGAAAATCGTCGTACCATAATATTAACAGGGCTATTGACATTATTTTATCTGGAACATTAAGATTTTTATCAAACAATTTTTAAATCATATTTTTAAATAATATTGTTTTTAATATTATTATTTTAAATATTATTTAAAATAATATTATTTAAATATTATTTATTTTTAAATAATATTTCATTAGAGGCCGTTTCTAAAATGTGGTTTCCCAAAATAAAACCCGAGGTTAGGGTTTCGCTTCTATCACCAAGTCTGAGGCAGGGTGGAAACTATAATGCTCGTGGTCAGGAATCTGTTGTTTTTCTCAGGGTGAGCTTCTGAGAAATTTGCAGGCCTATAAGAGATGAAAATCAGGGACCTTTCAAAATATGATGGCTTACTTTTCAATTCCATCTTTCATGTAGCTTCATATTTCCTGGGACAAATAGGGTTTCCTATAGTAACGTCTTCTTTCAAGATGCAATTTAAAGACAGGTGTTTTTTTCCCCTCTCATTTAAGAATGCATTGTCAACAAATTGCTTGCATTTATTCAACTTGTCCAAATAAAAGCCAAATAAAGCTCATAAATAGATTTCTTGGCGATTTGACTTTCTGAGGCAAGGAGTACAGTAAAGAGCTAGTGCATATATTCTCCTTGGTTAAAACATTAATCAAACAAAGGAACATGAGGAAATTTGGGGCAGATGATGGGCAGGTTCAGTATCTTGACTGTGGTGATGGTTTCATCGGTGTAGACGGAAATTAACATCTGTTAAGTGGTACCTTTTAAAGAAGTGTACTTTACTGTATGTCAGTTATGCCTCAATAAAGCCTGCAGAACCAATAAACAAAACATTGAATCAAGCTATGTGTCCATTTATTTAAGTTGTTAAATAACTTGACCATTTCCCCCTCTGCATCATATAAGGCTCATCCAAAAGTGGCCCAAAGATAAATCTATCTGAACACTGTAACTCACCTTAAATAAACTTTACTGTCGTGTAGGGGTAAATGCTCTAGAACTTGAGAATCATGCAAAGTTATGTTAAAACTGAGAAAATATAAAGGTAGCTGGATAGACCTGTGCTCCTAGATTTGAAGTCTGATTTCAAGCAAATTCTGTTTCTGGCTGCTGGTACTCACACTTGGCCTTGCATTGGCTGTATAAAATCAGAAGTAAGTGGAGATGCTTTAAAATCGGTAATAGGCTTGCTGAGTTATGGAAAAGAGAGGAACATCAGAAGGAGGTTTCTTCTATGGCCCTGTCTTTGGGAAGATATATATCTCAAGGGGCTTGACATTGTGTTTATATTTCCATTCTCAAAGCTAAATATTGTACTTAGCTCTTCTATGAAATGTGTCAGTAGAAAAAAAAGATATTTGGTGAATCTGGCTTTCTTCTGTGACAAGCAAGATCTGTGAGAGGACAGTGTTCTGTGACCCACAAACATCCCTTTCGTTTGTGAATGGCTATACTGAGGACAAGAACACTTTATTTCCAGGGATTAGAAGTGCAAACAAAAATACAAGTCATAGAGGTGCCTGGGTGGCTCTGTCGGCTAAGCGTCCAGCTCTCGATCTCAGCTCAGGTCTTGATCTCAAGGTCATGAGTTCAAGCCCCGTGTTGGACTTTGCACTGGGCATGATGCCTACTCAAAAAAAAAAAAAAAAAAAAAAGATTATACATATATATACACACACACACACACACACATACACACACACACGTCATAAACTTTCTAACGCATGTAGTAGGCTATTATTCTTTATTTTGATATAACTATCTTATATTCCTTTGGGTCTACTCTTAAATCTCAGGAAAGGAGATCTATCTGAATTTGGAGAAAGGTTTTTAAAAGGCATTCTTTCTCGTGTGCCTTTTAGAGGTGATCTGTTGATTTTACTAAGACCATATAGTAATAATCAGAACTCAGTCTATATGCCTACTGCTTAAGCATTTTCTGAAACTGAAATAGCCTATCCTTTTTATACCCAGGTTATTATAACATGAGTTCCCATTGACCTTCTTCCAGCAGTGAAAGCTGCCCCCTAAAGTAGCTCCTCAGTTATCACTGTGAATTGCCCAGGAATCTGGGCTCCTGATAACCATGTAGTAGTGTCCCTGAGAACAAGTTCCTCTAGTTTTTCTTTCTACTCAGCCTTCTAATCTTTTTTAAAAAAAATTTTTTTAATGTTTATTTTTGAGAGAGAGCTTGTGCGCATGAGCACACGCAAGAGTGGGGGAGGAGCAGAGAGAGAAACGGAGACACAGAATTGGAAGCAGGGTCCAGGCTCCAAGCTGACAGCATAGAGCCCTATGCAGGGCTCAAACTCACAGACCGCGAAAGCGTGACCTGAGCCGAAGTTGTGTGCTTAACCGACTGAGCCACCCAGGCGCCCCTCGGGCTTCTAACCTTAATGCCAGGCTCTGCCCATACTACTGATGACTGTCATGAGATAGCCACTTTGATGGGCCCCCCTGCCTTTTTTCCAGCCCACCTTCAGCACCTGCCTACCCCAGCCTGGGGGAGGGCCTGCTGCCCTCCCTACTTCTCTGAGTAACTCAGGCCAGGCTTGTGGGTAATGGATAACACAGAGTGGTTCACAGCTGTTATCAGGAGGGGCCACTCAAAACCCACAAGTCAAAATCTTGCTTCCTAATTCCCACAGACTTCCCAAATGATGGGGGGCAGCAGAACCTTCACGATGGGAATTCCAGGCCTTCAGAACTAGAGTCCAGTCAACTCCCAGTTTCAAAGAGAACCCGTCCTGACCTCCTCCAGGACACACATACACTCATTTCCACCTCCTGGTGACTGACAGAGGAGATGGACCCATTTCCCTCACATGGAATCTTCCACGGCCCAGATGAGAGAGTGCCGTGTACGTTTCCCTGAGTCCCACCGTTCCCGAGCCCCATGTGTTCAGCTGTAGCTAACACCCTGTTGGGGACACCTACCATCCAGGCCAGGTGGGGCTGGTACCAAGGCTATAACCCAGGGTCTTCACTCTGTCCCCAGAAGAGGGTTTCTGACCCGCAAATCCCTGATCCTTCCACCTCAGGTCTCAGCCTCCCAGGAGAAATGCTTGGACGCAAATGACACAAGCCTCCCATCTCCCAGGCTCCAGGTGGTCCAAATCTGGGTAGGAAGGGATGGCCCTGCTGAGACTCCACAGAGAATAGTGCGGCTGAGAAGCCCAGTTGCTATTCATAAAAAGGACACTCAAACTCTCAGCCTGGAGCCTTGGTGTTTGGGTCACCTCTCCAGCTCAGGGTCTTCCAGAGAACAATGGGTTGGCTTTGACATCGTATTTGCATGACTAAAGAGGCTCATTAAGAGGGTCTTCCCTAAAAACAAATTCCATTTTCTCCTTCCTCCAAAAAGCAAGTCACAATTTAAAAGAAATTAAGGCGCCCAGCTGCACTCAGATTATAGCCACCTGATGAGTGACTGTGACCTGTTCTCGCATAATCAGGGCCGCTTTGACTCTGTTAGAAACTAGTCAGAAGTGATTCTGCTAGCTGCCCTCAGCGTGACTCTGTATCATGGGATCTCTTCTCCCACCTCCTTGCAAAGTGGCTTCAACATTTGAAATTAGCTTTTCTCTTTGATATACTTAAGAAGGGGACAGATGATACAAAAGAGATAATATAGAAACGTTAAGAAAAACCCACCCCTGTGGAAATAAAGCGTGTTTTAGTCTACATGAGTTGGCTATGAAAGCAGGTGAGCTAGCCTGCAATTTCAAATTGTCGCATTTGCCTGGCGGTGCAATTCTGAAGGGCAGGGGAAGTATTTGAAGGAAGTGAAGAGTGCTTGGGTCAATGCAATCAGCGGTGGTAAGAAAAGTGATAAGAAAATGTGATGGGATGGCTTGTGAGGTGGAAAACTTTTGCTTGCATGGATGCAATATTGGATGCAGGAAATTTGTATGTCTAGAGCATCAAGTACCAAATTAGGCAAGAGCACTATTATTATTATTATTATTATTTCTATGCTGAAGAACAGACTGGCAGAGACATCAAAGGAATATATTGTCAGCCAGAATAAAGGCTATTTTGGCTCCTCCAGGAGAAGAACTTTGTGTAATCAGCATTTTGGAGAAGGGAAATGGTTGGAATCAGTGGCGGGGCAAAGAGAACTCCCTGAAATAGAGCCTTAACCAAGAGGAATCTGGTAAGGATGCTGTTCTCCCAGCATTTACCACTGTTTCCCAGACTTCTGTCAGTCATGTATACAGGAAAGGGTAAGAAAAAATTTCAGATAAGAATTTCATCAAGAATCCTGTAACAGCCACAAGGTTTACCCCGGGCTGGAAGAAGGTGCTTGCTTTTCAAACTCCCTGCCTCGTTCAAGGTCCCTCCCTGGTTCCACCCTGCTGGAAAACTCTCAGAGAAGAAAAAGCTCTGCTAGAAATGTTGTATCTGAGTTTGTTTTTACATTTAAAATACACGTTTGGAAAATCGTTTGTGTTACATCAACATTTGTTGTAAAACGTTTGCCTTTTATTTTTGTTTTATCACTGTGATGTTTTTTATTATTCAAAGTGCCTTTGAGGAACGCACCCCCAATTTTTAACATTGTGTGTGCAGGATGTAAGGTTTTAGGTTCTAAGTTAGAGTTTGCACAGTGTGAAGCTTTCTAACAGATGTGACCTTGTTTAAACCTCATGGCAGTCCTGGAGGGAAGCATTTTCCACACGTGAGGAGGAGGAAACTGGGTCCAGTCGTTTGACTGTGGTTGGTCACTGAGCGTTAGTATTTAAATGTAGATCTGCCTGGCTCCCCAAACTGTGTACTTTCTTAGTCTAGAAGGCTGACTTCTAGGGATTATATGGCTAAAAGTTACTTTCTGACTTTCACCTGATTGACTTTCCCAACAACAACAACACACACACACACACACACACACACACACACACACACACACACACGGGTACGCGCACACACACACTGACAGTCATGTACACATACCTACCTCCTGCACACATGTAGTCTTAACTTGTCTGTCTTTAAGACTCTCCCTGATTTAAATCTCGGTTGTTGAATTTAAATTTTTTGGAAACCATAAAGCACTTCAGGTTTCTTTCTATTAAAAAATGCTCCCGAGGAGCAAAGGAACATGGAAGACCAAAGAATGTGCTTTGGAGGAAGAGCTGAGGGAGGCACCTTAAAGTACAGATAGGCAGTCGCAAAATCAAAGCCAGATAATCATTAAATTAATCATTGAATTCTATCATTACTTATTAAATACCTACTATATGCCAGGTCTGATACTTGTCTCGAAGCAGATTTCCAAAAATCCTTAGCTCCTCTTCAAAGCTTGGCAGAATGCAAATAATATAGACAGAGAAGAGAGAGAGAGAGAGAGAGAGAGAGAGAGAGAGAGAAAGAGAGAGAGAGAGAATGGAAATATTTTTAGTTGCTTATAAATATTATTTCTTTCCTGCAGTGGAAACTTCTGAATTAAAATCTAAAGTTTGAGATTTGGCTTAACCAAAAGGGTTCTGAGATTTCCATGATCTAGCTGGATGCCAAATTTGTCCAAAGTAATTCAATATCTCCCCGTCTTTCCTCTTTTCTTATTTTGTCTTTAGAAAACTTGAGATGTGATGCCTTACGGGAATATTTATATGCCTCACATTGAAAATGAGTAAAAATATATTTAGTGAGAAGTAATCTAGACAGGCTTGTGCTCTGTTATTCACTTTTTAATGGAATTATTCTTCTGGTCCACGTTTGATTTTTGTTCCGAAGTCTGATTTTGTTTGTTAAAACAAACAGAACCCCTAAAACATGGCATGCTATTTATTTAACTTTCATTAATTAAATTTGGTAAGTTTGCTTTGCATAATGAGTTTAGTTCCATTATTAATGAGAAAAGTGGAAGGGCTCTGGCGAAGCCAAGATGTGTGTCCGCGTGTGTGTGCGCATGCGGGCGCGTGCGCATGCGTGCGCAAGAGTGAATGGGTGTGTACGTGGATATACTAGTGACCTGTGGGATGTTTAATTAAAGATGGAGGCAGGGCTTGGCAGGGAGCCCTTTTGGGAAACAATGCCAGTTTGCAGTCTACTCAGGAATTACCTGGGAAGTGGAAGGACCTGACAAGTAGCCCCTTGGCTGTCCAATCAAGTGTCTGTTATCAGAAGGAAATGTGTACTTTTTGAGGTGAGATCAGTTCTGTGCTCTGAACCGAATGATTTTTCGTTTTTTGTTCTGATAACAAGCTGGTGGTAAGCTTCACTGAACTGAGAAATTGTAAACTCTTAGAAAAGGCTGTCTAAAGATAACAATTCAATGTTTCTCGGTAATGTATTCTGGATGAATCTGATAATTTAAAGCCCACTTCACCAAAATGGGAGTGGTGCTTGCGTCCTCTTTATCTTCAATTATGTCTAATCTGTTTCTAATTCAAACACTGTGCTGCTGTTGTCAGATCAAATATAGATTTTAAATGTTTTATGCTTCTCCGGTGGGAAGGTTTAAAATGTATGCAGGCTGTCTGTCAGGACGGTGCCAGCTGAATCTAATAAAGTTTTAGATAAATTTAAAGGAAATAAAAGAGTACTTAAAAATGAAATGATTCATGGTTCATGAGATGGAACACGTTTAATGAATGGCAGTTGGGGAAAAGTTATGGTAGAGTCTCCGTGGATCACCTCCTTCACCTCTACAGAGCTCTCCTCGAATAAATACATTGTGTCTTTCAGCTCAGGAGGCAGGAGTTCAGAAACCAATTTAAAAATCAGGTCATCTTTGGGTGTGATGCAGACAGAGCCTCATAAGCATATGGGCACGGAGACTATAATCCATGGTTTTTCATTCCACATGATGACACTCCATCACTGCAAGCAGATTGGAAAACATAGTTGCAGTTTTAAATCACTGAATAGGATGCAGTTGTTACCGTTATTAGAATTCTTTTTTCCTGCTGATTTATGTAGATGTGCTGCAGGTATCGGAGGGCTGCAGAATAGCAAAGCGGAACCATGTGCCAATGGTGACACTGGCCACCGTTAGACCCGGGACGCCAGGGGCCAGTGACAGGGATTTATTTGTAGAAATACAACCGTGGTAAAGCTTCAGAGATCTCTTCTTGGATTTATTAATTTAGGGAAAGCAGGGAAGAGATGTTTTATTAGAGTTCAAACCATGTTCCTTTACAAAACTGCCATTTCATAGTCAGAAGTGTTTCAGTGGGGCTGAAGGTGGTGGGGCAATTTGTCACCACAGAGATTTTTCTTGGGTTTGCCTCTAATCCCTTTTGGACTGCCAACGGGTATATCTTTGCTGCATTGGATGTCTCTCCTGGTTTGGTTTTGGAAGGGTTGTTCCAGAGTATCCTTTAAATGTTAATTAGAATTTGTGCTTCAACGCAAAAAGGCTTTGAAGTTTTAACACCATAATCCTTCTAGGTCTCCATCTTCCCTCTCTCCCAAGTTTATTTTAAAAGCAAACCATATTTTTATCCAAGGTAAGACCCTAGCACGATAAAGAATGGTGAGACTAAGCTGATTTCCAGGAAGAAAAAAAAAAAGTCAATTTACTGGATCTCTTACCTCACTTTGGCTTCACCCATTTATAAGGCTGACATTAAAAAATCTAACAAAAAGGCATTTCCTTCACCGATGACCCCTGCCGCATCTTTTTTTCTCTTTGAAGTCCGTAAGGTCAAATTCCTATAAACAAGCAGTATGTTTCTCCCCCCAGCTCAAACTCTGCAGGGATGCAAGAAAAACCTCTCCTGATTATTTGTGGTGGCATTTCCTTTTGGTTTCTTTCTGACTGGTTTGCGTTTTTTGTGCATCTCCAGATGCAGAGGGCCGCACTGTGAGGAAACAAGTCTATGTTCTGAAAGGATACGTTGGATTTTCCCATTGGGCATCGGTTATGCTTCTGTAACTGAAATTACCACTGACTCTCCAAACAGAAAGAAAAGGCGAGGACACAGGCCTTCCTGCAGGCAGGGCACCCACATACACACACAGGGGGCTCTCCCCGAGGGCTTCGGAATACCCGGGGTTGGTATTAGAACGAGAAATGCCATCTGTGGTCCCACATGGGAGCCTAGAATTATACAATTGCTTTACAACTCATCTCTGAGCTCCTCGCTAGTGTTGACCCAGTGCCATTTCTGTCTATGCAACACAAGAAAGTGAGTTAGCTTTAGTCCCTATGGGTCCACCCTACTCCATCTAAGTAACTCAAGGTATGTCTGCCTAGTCTCAATTTCCTTTCTTCTTTCTTTCTTTCTTTCTTTCTTTCTTTCTTTCTTTCTGTTTTGTTTATTTATTTTGAGAGAGAGAGAGAGAGAAAGAAAGGGAGAGAGAGAGAAAGCATGAGCAGGGGAGGGGCAGAGAGGGAGAGAGAGAGAATCCAAGCAGGCTCCACACTGTCAGCACAGAGCCCCACACGGGGCTCGATCTCACGAACTGTGAGATCATGACCTGAGCCAAGATCAAGAGTCGGAGGCTTAACCTGGACACCCCTCCATTTCCATTCTTGGAGAGTATCCTGTGCATTTCCTTTGCAAATGGAAGTCCTTTTCCATATAGTTTTTATTTTAAAAAAGATCACTGACGAAAATCTTGGCCTCTATTCTGAAGTTACAATTTTTAGAGGCTTTCTTTTAAAACCTAACCGTTGTATAACTATACAAATGTAAGAGAAAGGGGTAAAACAGTATTGTTTTACTTTCTGTTTTTTTTTTTAACTCTGAGTAAGTTTTTTATGGGACAGGGAAAGAGAGAAAGAGAGAAAAAAGAAAGACATACCACAGGGTTTATAGTCCACTGAGAACCCACTTCTTTTCTACTCTTTGTCCCCAGAAGGAGAAGGGAATGAGGAAATAAGTATAAGAATGTCATGGAAATCAAGGTCAAGAGGAGTGAGCCATGTGTAGAAAACATTGCCCAGATGTCAGGAAATGTCACACTAGCATCTGTATTCAAAGGGATGTGTTCAAGGGATTGTCAGCCTTCTGACATTAATTGACGCCCACAAGCACAACAACGAGGAAATATACATTACAGTGAGGGTCTCTCTCTCTCTCTCTCTCTTTCTTTCTTTCTTTTTTTTTTTTGACAAAGTACGTTATGCACTGATAAGCCATTTACACTTCCCACCAGACAAGAGTTAATTTGGGGATGCAGGATGGCTGCTTTAAAATGTAATGAAATGACACTCAAAAGTGGAAACATTGCAGTTTCACTGAGAAGAGGCAACACGGGAGGGAGAGGTTAAATCAGCTAGAAGACCGAGAGTAGGAGAGAGAAAGAGAATTAGGCTGGGTAGAGGAATTAATTGTTCCAATTTTTTTTCCCAATAAGGTAAGTGGAAAAAGCCCACACACATGCACACACATGGACACACACAAACATACAAATACGCATACACATATGCATAGACGCACCCAAGCACACATGCACCGCAAAAGGATTATGAGATATATTATTTGTACAAAGATACAGAAAATAATTTTTCAGAACACTGATGACTACAAGATGACATCCATATTCTCTGGCATTGCTAGAAAGATGTCTCAGCATGTTAGCGTCCAAGCAGATGGTGACAAGAGCAAAAGTCTTGCTTGTGACACCAGAGGCTGTTCAATGACCGCACGCAGGACTGGAAGGTTCACAGGAAGGGGAAATTTTACTGAATCAACTTCAGTGCCTTGTGTGGTGTTTCCAAAAATGTCACGCCCAGACCGTCATTTCCCTGACCCTGCTTCCAAGGAAAGAATCTGGCCAGTCCTTGGGTCTGCAGTTACCCACAGAGCGTCAGGTATGAGTCTGGCATGGTGCTGGTATCTGTGACGGATGCAGAAGAAGGTTGTGACGTAATCCTTCTCTTTAAAGAACACCTAATCAAGGGTGAATTCCAAACAGATGGACGTGAAACAAGTATGGATCTGTGAGGCAAGGGGACCGTTCTACTCTCAGACAGGGACGAGCGGCCCCTCCCCCGTGCCCCACACTTAGGGACCTTGTGTTTTTTGTGCCTTCCTCAAGAATTTCCAAGTCCCACCTGAGATTAGCTGGTCAGCAGTGTCGCCCGGGCAGGGTGGCCGTGAACCAGGGCCAGGACTTGCATGGGGCCCCATTTCTCTCCAACCCTCTACCCCTTCTGGAGGGTTGCCCCGAAGAGCTCCAAGCCTTATGCCTCTGGGTCCTGTGGCTCAGCTCTGGTTCCAGAAGGGTGTCCCGGCAAGCAAGTTGCTCCTGCTAGTTGGCGTGAGAAGGGGCTGCCACAGAGTGCAGAAAGCTGACGTGGGGTGACTTTCGTTCATGTGGAGTGAGGATGAGTTTTGGGCTCTGGATTGCTGGCGGTCTGGATTGCCATTGACCTTCTGGATTTGAGCGGTGTGTGTTGGCCTCAACCATGGTGCTACCTCTGGCTTATGCCTTCTTTGAAGGCAGTGGTGGTGGCGGCATCCTTTACCTTATGTGACCCCCGCTGCTGGCTTCCAGTGTGGACACCCCATGCCCTCCACAGGCTCTGTGGCACATGTCAGGCAGTCCTCAGGGTGGCTGAGTTTATCTCCAAGGGTTTTTGAGATTATTGTTCTCTAATACCAGTGGGCCCTTCCAACCGACGTTGTCTCTTGCCTTGGATGTTCTCCCTGGTCTATCTGGAGCCGTGCTGGCTGGGGACAGACATGGCTGAACTAATAGGACAGCTTTTCTTGCCTCATGCACACACCCATTACTTACTCTTCTTGCCGGTAGCCCTGTGTGGAAAGTAGAAACCCTGTTAATATTGAAAGAGATTACATTCTAGCAACGTAGTCATTTGGCCTAAAGAGCTCAATTAGGTATGGCTGGCAGATATAATGTTCTACCTGTAAGCTGTGAAATTCCAGATAGTAAATAAAATGCAACCAGAAAATGAACAATCATTCTCATTTCCCTGCATAATCTGGGTAACACTTGCATTTATGGTCAGTGTCAGTGAAAACACAGTAAACAACCCTGGAGACGATCATTAGAAAGCTTGTGTTCATGGGCTCTGTGGTGGGTGATGCCGTGTCGTGAGTAATGCTGGAACCAGAATTAAGCAAATGGTATCAGGGAACCGCAAACCAGAGCCGGTACTGAAAAGTCATGCACTGTGAGTAAGAACACCACTGTTGCCTTTCTTCATGTGTGGCGCATATAAACTTCTCTGGAAACGGTGCAGTTGGCAATAAAAGATGTGAAGAGCCAGTCCCCAGATCTGAACAAGAAAAGACAGTGCCTGGCCACCATGATGAATCTTCCTATTCCCCGACAGAACAGTAACAGATATATAACTAGCTCTTTTCTCTCATTCTAAATCTTCATTGATAAATCACTTTGCCTCACACGGGCCCATGCATTTTATAATACATTTTAATATCAAAATGCAAACAAAAACAAAAACAAAAACAAAAAGTTGCTTGGAGCCTCAAATATCCTAAATGTGGCCCCGGCAGGATCTAATTGAATCCAGAGCTAGTGTTCTGTTTATCATGGATTTATCATTTACTTTACTACACATTTTAAATTCTTGATTATGAACGCTTAAAGGCCAGAAAATACAAAATAAAATAACGCTCATAAATCCAACACCCTAACATTTTGCAAATATTTGCTTCATATTTCTTTTTTCTTTTTTAATAAGTAAAGCATGATGGATACAATGAAAATGTGCCCTCCCCTGTCCTTTCCTCCTTTTCTTTTTACAGAGGTGAGGTAGCCCCTGTCCTGATATTGGTAAATCTCTCAGTATGAGGTGGTTATCCCCGCTCATTGTCAACTGGGCAATGGGCTCGATCCCACAAGGGACTTTAGGGGATCGTGTGGATGACCTCCAGAGCTGCTCCACCTGAGGGCGGAGAAGGTTGGGGTATCTCCCTGCCAACTTTCTTCTGTTTTGGCTGTAAACTCCTTGGCATTTAGGACTGCCCTGCAAGGAAAATTCGAGAAAACATGTGTGGGGCCCCAGTGGCATCTGCTAGAGCAGGTATTATTATTATTATTTTTTTTTAATTTTTTTTTCAACGTTTATTTATTTTTGGGACAGAGAGAGACAGAGCATGAACAGGGGAGGGGCAGAGAGAGAGGGAGACACAGAATCGGAAACAGGCTCCAGGCTCCGAGCCATCAGCCCAGAGCCCGACGCGGGGCTCGAACTCACGGACCGCGAGATCGTGACCTGGCTGAAGTCGGACGCTTAACCGACTGCGCCACCCAGGCGCCCCTAGAGCAGGTATTATTATAACCAGTATTGTTTCCCTACATGGTGTACCTTCTCCACCTGTCTGTATCAAAAAATAAAATATTGTCCTGTGGGTTTTAAATTTTAACGAGTGGCATCATATGGAACACATTCTCCTGCAACTTGCTATTTTTTTTTTAACTCAAAATTATGTACTTGAGATTTATCCAAGTTGGAATATGTAGATGTAAATAGTTTATTTTAACAGCTCTCTTGTGTTCAGGTATTTGTACAAACAAGTTTATTTATCCATTTCCCCATCAATAGTTTGCTTTCTTTTTTTTTTTTTTTTTTCTTCTTATGACAACACAAGGTACAAGGCATCTTCGTATCTATGGGAGCCGGTACCCTCTCTGAGATTCCTGAAAAGTAGGTTGCTGGTCATAGGGTAATTCTCTCTTCAGTTTTACTGCATATTGCCTAATTGTTCATAAAATATTTTCACCAATTTATACTCCTAAAAGCAATGTGAAAGAATTTCTTCGTTCTCCCCCATCTATGCCAAACACCTCATATGCTGAGATATAATTAACATTTGCCAGTTTAATAGATTAAATGGTGTTTTTTATTATTATGTTTAAATTTGCATGTCCCTTATTGTAGGTGAGATTGAGCATATTTTCTTATGTTTATTGGGCATTTGGACATTCTCTTTTGTGCATTTCTTGTTCATTTCCTGTGACTTTATTTTTTTATTGGAGTGTCTATATTTTTCTTACCCATTTGTAGAAGTTATTTTTTTTATTTAAAAAAATTATTTATTTTTCAGAGAAAGAGAGCACAAGCAGGGGAGGAATAGAGAGAGAGGGAGACAGAAGACCCGAAGCAGGCTCTGTGCTGAGAGCAGGAAGACCCATGTGGGGCTCAAATTCACAAACTGTGAGATCATGACCTGAGCTGAAATTGGACGCCTAACTGACTGAGCCATGTAGGCACCCAGCAATTTGTAGAAGCTCTAAACGTATTCTGGGCATTAATACTTTGTCAGGTACAGATGAGAAACAAACATCTTTTTCTATTCTTTGGCTTATCTTTTCACATTGTTTATCTGTTCACATTATCTTATGCATTGTTTCATAAAATTTTTAATTTTAATTAAAACTGTCAGATCTGACAGTATCTTCCTTTGTGGATTGTACTGGCTTTACATTTAAGAAATCTCTCCCTGTCGTGATGTCATAAATGCATCTTATGTGGGGTGCCTGAGTGGCTCAGTTGGTCGAGTGTCTGACTCTTGATTTGGGCTAGGGTGGTGGTCCCAGGGTTGTGGGATTGAGCCCCGCATTGGGCTCTGTGTTGAGCGTGGAGCCTGCCTGGGATTCTCTCTCTCTCTCTCTCTCTCTCTCTCTCTCTCTCTCTCCCTCTGCTCTTCTCTTCTGCTAGCTTTCTTTCTCTCTCTCTTTAAAAAAAATGTATCCTATGTTGTATTTAAAAGTATTAGTTTTGTTTTTCACCTATGGGCCTTTAGCCCATCTATGAGGTTAGGTAGGAGTTTGATTTTATAGCCTATGGTCCCACCATTAATTGAGTAATCAATCCATCCCTTTCCCATTACCTTGTAGTGTCACTGTGGACCTATACCAAGTTCTTTTCTTGTATTTGGGTCTGTTTTCAGACTTATTTTCTTTTCACCTATCTTGTTCTGGCTTACATATTATAGTTTTATAATAATCTTTCTTAAAGGATGAATCTACCTTTTGGTTTAAATTTTTCCTGGCTGTTCTTTGGTCTGTACTCTTCTACTTGAATTACAAGATCACCAACTTATGTGAAATATTCTTTTAGAATTTTGATTAGAAGTAAATAGTACATTGATGGGGCGCCTGGGTGGCTCAGATATCCAACTTCAGCTCAGGTCATGATCTTGCGGTTGGTGAGTTTGAGCCCTGCGACGGGCTCTGTGCTGATGTCTCGGAGCCTGGAGCCTGGTTCGGATTCTGTGTCTCCCTTTTTCTCTGTCCCTCCCCTGCTCATGCTCTGTCTCTGTCTCTAAAAAATAAATAAATGTTAAAATTTTTTTTTAAAAAATAAAAAAGAAGTAGATAGTACATTGAATTTATGAAATAATTTGGGAAGAATCAGCATCACTCTGCATTGAGCCTTCTCATTTTGTGAACTGGGTATGTGATGTATACTTTTTTTTTACATCCTGTATGGAAGTTTTATAATTCTCTTTTGTATATCCTTTATTAGATTTATTCCTAGATATCATGAATGCTTTTTTGCTATTGTAATATCTCTTCTAAAAAATTACCTTGATGGTTGATGATGTAGAGGAATGATATGAGGTTGATGATGTAGAGGAATGATACACAGGTGGCTGTGTATATGTTTAAACTATTAATTCAAATAATGTGATTGTTCTAAGTCTATTCATATTTTTCTTTCTTTTTTGGTCCATTTGAGTAAGTTATATATTTTTTTCTGAGAAGTTATTCAGTTTTCTAATTTTTCAGTTATTGATTTTGGTTTAAAGTTCTTATTTTCAAACCACTGTATACAGATGCACTTTTTGAACATTCTTGGTATCTTTCTTTGTGCCAGCACTCTTTCCCTGTACATCTTACAGAAATTTGTATTTTAGAGGCACCTGGCTGGCTAGTCAGTAGAGCATGCAACTCTTGATCTCAGGGTCGTGAGTTCAAGCCCCACAATGGATGTAGAGCTTACTTAAAACAAAAAACAAAAAAGCAAAAAAACAGAACAAAGACTAGGCAACCATGTAAAATAAAGCTGGATATTCTTACATATAAAAAAAGAAATTTGTATTTTAGTCTTTTGAATGATCCAGCTTTTGATTTCTTTGATTGTTTTTGTTATTTGTTCTTTATGTTCTTTATGTTCTACATGTTCTTTAAGTTTTGCTCTTATGTTCACTATTTTCTTCTAGTTTCTCTGAGTTGAGGCTTTTGTTTTGTCTTATTTCATTTTTTCTCCTAATTCCTTGATTTGGATTCTAATCTTAGTGAACTTTAACCTTCCTTTTTTTTTTTCTAATATATTCATTTAATACCATATATTTCTCTCCAAATGTTGTTTTAGCATTATACCTTAATTTTTTATACATAGTACTTTTATTCTCTCAGTTCTAATTTCTAATTTCCATTATGATATAATCTTGGACCCCTGAATTATTTAAAAATTTAAAAAAGTCTAGGTATCTAGATTACTTTTTTGTTATTTATTTCTAACTTATAGCACTATAGTCAGAATATACTGTCAATAGGATAAGGACTCTTAGTAGAATAGATATTCTTAGATTTACGGCTTAGTATATGAAATGATTTTTAAAAAATCATTTTTTCTTGAAAAAAAATCATCTGTTTTCTTGAAAAGAGTAGTGGCATTCACATCTTCCATATCTTTGTTACTTTTATCTGTTTGATTTGTCAATTACTGAGGAAAATATGCCAGGATGTCCTACTATGATTGTGGATTTGGTAATTTCTTCTTGTTAATTTGTGGCCAAATTTTGTTTTATATATAAAAGAAGCTATATTATCGTATATTTGTTATGTATATTGTATTAGGGAGGTTGTTATCTACTTGTTTTCTTTTTATATTTTATTTATTTTTGATAGAGAGAGACAGAGCACAAGCGGGGGTGGGGCAGAGAGAGAAGGAGACACAGAATCCGAAGCAGGCTCTAGGCTCCAACGCATCAGCACAGAGCCCGACGCGGGGCTCGAACTCACGGACCGCGAGATCATGACCTGAGCCGAAGTCTGACGCCTAACCGACTGAGCCACCCAGGCGCCCCTCTACTTATTTTTAATTTACTACTATTTATGGGAAATGAGATTTAAAAATTTACAGGAATGATATAAAGTTTCCTCACAAAATAAATTGGATTAAGCCCATTGGGAGATGACTTAAAGACCAGTCTTGAGTATGCAGTGGCGCAAGCAGTGAGTATGAAAGGAGATCGTGCAGCTGGCAGAGCATTGGCTCAGGAGTCCAGCGCTGTCCCACTCCACCTCACCCAGCCAGCCAGCTACACGACACAATTCTGGAATCAAAATTTCCAGCCCAGACGTACCCACTTCTCTCTTGTCACTTCCTCCTGGATGTCTCGCAAGCCCCTCACACTCAGAAATACAGAAATGGAAATACAGGGGAGCCTCTTATAGCCTTCTCATTTCTGCTCCTGCCAACGCTGACTCTTCTTCCCGGATGCTTTATCTTGATTCAAGATACCCCTGTCTTCTCAGTCAGGGAAGCTAGAAACATCAGAACCCCTCCACGTGCGTATTGCAACAGAGAACCGGTTCCATGTATATTACTCTTTGGTATTTCATTTAACTATCTCTTTTACAGCCTCATTGCTGCTGCCATGACTGAGGCCCTTGCCATCCCTTTCCTGGACCCTCGTGCCCTCCCTTTGCTCTCCCAGTCTCTACAGTGGTGCCTTTGGATCTGTTCTCCACACAGTCCTACATTAATTGTTCTGCACAGAACATTCACTTTGTCTCCCCAGTGCATTACACCCTCGGGTGAGTCCATAATGGTTGTGGGATAAAGTTGATTCTGCATGATGCATAATACGGCCCCCACATGCATCCCTCATCAGCTCTGCCCTGCTCTATGTCCAGCCATAGGAACAACTGGCTCTGAGCAAAGGGTGGCAGACTGCTCTATGCTTCTGTGAGGTTTCCCAGGCTGTGCCCTCTGTCACGATTACATTTGTTTTGTTTTACTTTGTCTACCAAGCAAACACTGTAAGATTCACCTCCAAGATGCGCCCTTGGTAGCTCCCACCCAGGAAAATGGTCCATTCTCCTATTTTTTTTTTTAACGTTTATTTATTTTTTGAGACAGAGAGAGACAGAGCATGAACGGGGGAGGGGCAGAGAGAGAGGGAGACACAGAACGTGAAGCAGGCTCCAGGCTCTGAGCTATCAGCACAGAGCCCGACGCGGGGCTCGAACTCACGGACCGTGAGATCACGACCTGTGCTGAAGTCGGCCGCTTAACCGACTGAGCCACCCAGGCGCCCCTGGTCCATTCTCCTTTTATGTACCTTCTCACTCCCTGTTGGACTCCTCTAGTTGGACTCGAAGTTCCTTGAGGGCAGGGATTGTTTCCAAATCATTTCTGTCCTGTTTGTTGGATGAATGAAAAACTGAGTCTTTATTGTGAACAAAAATCTAGCTGCAGAGCTATCCTCTACCTCTTTCCAAAGCAAGTTAAGCTCCCCCTGGAATTTCAGAAGAGGGTGGTGTGAGAGGAGCTGAGTGTTGGCTCTTCTTTGGGGATAAGACTATAAGACTGCAAGGTGTAAATGCTGAAGGAAACAACACATGAAAGGAAAGCTTAATTAAATAACACCCTGTAAAAACTTACAGGGCTTCCAGGGTTTCCTTCTTTCTTTCTTTTTTTTTTTTTTTTTTTAAGAATGTTCAATTGTTCAAAATCTATTTAGTGGTCTTTAAAATCATTTTATTACCATTTTCTCTAACAAGCTAAGCCCTAAGAAAGGAAAGAGACTCATAAATGCTTCCTGAAATAAAAAGTATTTGCTTATGATACTAGCCTAGTTTTCAACATCACTCATAACATCAAAAGAGCTTTGTTGAAGCATTTTCTCTGATTTACTTCCTCCTCCTTTTCTTCCTCATGTCCCTACCTCTTTCCATAGATTTAGTTCCAACAGATTTAATAAAAGGAGCACTTGGAAGAAGCATCCAGAAGTATGCCCAGAGTGAGAACATAACCACCTCAGATCAGGCCAAAAAAGGAAGCCAAAAAATTTCAAAAGATATTATTTTTTTCTCCTTTATTAGTTTTAATACAGTTCTAGATTAGAATACAAAGTATGCATCAAATGCAAGGCAGCCTTTCCCAAGTTACATTTCATTGAACAGTACTTCATGAAGTGTTAGATAGATGTTAACATGAATAAAGTGTGGAAAGGGGTTACTTTCAAAGTACGTAAAGGCTCTGAGAAGTCCTGCAGTAAAAACTGTGTAACAGTGTTTAACACGGCCTTTCCCAACATTTACTTGATTATAAAATCCTTTTGTATGGAGCACCTATTAACATGCAGCAGAGACACATCATTTGGATAAAAATAGGATAAAAATAGTCTGATTTGAGGGCAGATGTTTCACTTAGTAAAGATTATTCTGAAGTAGTAGAGAGTTAATGAACATCTTAAGCAACCTGAAAAGCAGTGTCAGAAGATTTTTTAAAATGCTGTCAAGAACTCATAAAATATACATTATATTGTGTAGCAATATTGTAAAATGCTGTATGATACATTAAAATCATCAGATTATACCCCATTACCCTACAATCTTCTAATCACATATTTATACACTTTACATTACATCTGCAAAATGACTCCTGTTATAAATATTATGCTTGAATTATAGAAGTATGCTATAACCAACTATAAAGGATTCCATGAAATACGGAAGTAATAGCTTAGATAATGAGAGTATCAGGGCAAAAGAATGATTAAAAAATTATAGCATCACAGACTTTTGGAGCTAAAAGGAACCTTAGGGATAATTTTAATCCAATCCCCTCATTTTAGGTAAGAAGCAACTGGAAATCATTTATGAGGTCCTCAGGGAGTAGAACAGGTGGCAAGAGTGTTGAAATGATGGAGAACATTTGGGATAGCATTTTCCCTTATGGAAGAGGTAGTAAGAAAGGGTCAAGTTCCCTGGGAAGATGAGGTTAGAATTTTGTGAGAAAGAAGTCTGAATATAAGATGACTGACATCCTTATCTATGTCAGTGAGAGGTGTGAACAATTGTACAAGTGAGGAAAATGATCAGCATGAGGCAATCACCTAAGCAGACCAAAGGGTTGGGGGGAGGGGAGGGTCCTGAAGCCAAGAAGCATTAAGACAGTGACTTATACTTGCTCGCGATAACTACCTAAAATAAGTACACGCCTATCTTCTCTGAAAACAGCATGGCTCACCTAGAACCCCACTAGGGTCAAATTTGGCCATATTAATTCTCTATAGAGTGTATGAGTCCTTCAGGGCTGAGTATTGAACTGGAAGTGGACAATGGCTCAACTTCAACCACCTCTCCATTTTGGGATATACCTAAGCTGTCAGAACAGCTACCACTTGCCAGCTGCCTTTTTCCTCCTCCACTCAGAGGAAGCTGCCTTTTTCCAGGTAACTGGAGGCTATCTTCTCAAGGGAAATGCTTTTCTGTCAGCCCATAGTGTCAGGCCTCCGATAGAACATGTGGCCCATTTGTCATTCAGGGCAAGTATCTTAAAAGTCTCCGTCGGAGATTACACTTTGCACATCCGTTGAATTATAAGCACAGTGTTAGCATTCTCTGAGGCTGTCAAGATAGGAGGATGTTGTTGTGTTCTCTGAAAGAGCCTCTCTGAGTGATTTTTTTCCCCCAAAGTTTATTTATTTTGAGAGAGAGAGTGTGTGTGAGCAAGGGAGGGGCAGAGAGAGAGAGGGAGAGAGAGAATCGCAAGCGGGCTCTGCACTGACATGGGGCTCAGTCTCATGAATCGTGAGATCATGACCTGAGCTGAAATCAAGAGTTGGAGGCTTAACCGACTGAGCCACCCAGGCACCCATGGATGATTTTCAAATGCTAGAGTGCTGGGATTCTAAAGTGAGGTGAGATCCCAGAAGAGCTAATAAAAATATCCAATGAATAAATCTGTCTTCATACATGAGCGGGGTGCTCAGTGTGCTCAACATTATAGCAATCATAGTAAACATCTATGTGTGGTCATTAGATTATATCTATTATGTCCATTTCCCTTAACATTTTTAAAATAATTTTTTAAAAGAAATAATGAGAAGCAAATTGCCGAGAAAAGTGACATTTGTCTGATGAGACTTCTAGGCATATTTGTAAAATGGGTTTATGTGCCTGAAGGAACAAGTATTTAAAATATAAACAGTAAAGGGGTGCCTGGGTGGCGCAGTCGGTTAAGCGGCCGACTTCAGCCAGGTCACGATCTCGCGGTCCGTGAGTTCG
>NW_024412395.1:54618838-54646158 GCF_014898765.1 Herpailurus yagouaroundi | reverse complement strand
TGCTGGGAGGGCTTTGGCAGACAAACTTACCTATCAGCCCCCTAGAGTTGCCTCAAGTGTGGAGAGCCACCTCCCCAAAGGCATGCCCCTTTCCAGGGCAGCGCATATCCAATGGCTGGTTGAGGCAGGAGTAGAAAGCTTATCTTGAGCCAGCACCAGGAGAACTCTCAACTCCTAGGGCTGGAGGGCAGAGAGAGCTGAGAACTAGGCTCAAGATGCAATCATCAGAGTAACTAAGCTCCAAAGATGAAATCTCCTGACCAAGGCAGGACTGGGATATCAAGGTCAGGGCCCCAGTTGGGAAAGAATGAAACCCTGACTAGCAGGATGAGGACATTTAGGTTGATGACTTCCAAAATCTTGAGTTTTTGTGAATGCAATTATTACAATTACAGTCATGGGCAAGATCAAAGTGGAGAACCAGGGGATCCCCACATGCAGAGAGTGAGGAGATGGCTAATAGAATGGGATGGATGTGTTTGGCACACACGTGGTCCACTGGGGCGGCTCTTGACTCTCCTTCTCCAATTCTGATGGGCAAATGTGGCAACTCAGACCTACTGGGGGTGAGGGTCTTGGTCACAACACCAGGTAAGTCATTGAGTTCAATGGCTATTCAGGCTGAGGTGGTGGAATCTAAAATGGATAATAAAGGGTAGTGCAGATGAGCATCAGTTGTGGCCCTGAGGCTAGCTACAGCACTGGGGGGCTGTATTTTCCTGCAGGAAGCTCACCAGAACCTCAGGGGAGTTACTGTTAGAGCACATAGGAAGTTATGGTTTCTGGCAGTATAAGGGTTGGCCACAATGGACCAAGAGACGTTCTCTGCAGCTCTCCTTTTAGTGAGAGACTTGCAGTGTGGGGGCGACTGGGTGGCTCATTTGGTTGAGCGTCTGCCCCTTGATTCTGGCTCCAGCCATGATCCCACGATCTGTGAGATCAAGCCCCACGTTGGGCACTGTGCTGACAGCGTGGAGCCTGCTTGGGATGCACTCTCTCCCGTTTTCTCTGCCCCTTCCCCTCCCTCTCTCTCTCAAAAGAAATAAATAAACATAAAAAAAAAAAAAGGACTTGCAGCATGGGCAGAGAGCCTTCAGTTGTTGACCCCTCAAGGGCTGCCTCAGCTGCAGAGAGCTACCTCATGCAAAGTTAAGTCTTTCTTGGCGTTGCCTGTGTCTGGTGACTGATTAATGAAGGAGTAAAAATTGCCTGGCTATATCGCAACAACACGCAAGAGCCCCGCTAGTCCCAGTTGAGGCTCTCTTTGGGCCTGCATTGGAGGTCATCTCCCCCCTCTTCTCACTCCTGCTTCCTTACCCTCCATATTACAGATGATCCAAGGACACTCTTTAGTACATTTCTAAATGTACTAAATTCTGTCTCAGAACCTGTTTCTCAGAGACCCCACATGCAACAGAGAGGTTTTATTTAATTGCCTATTTTTGTTACTACAGCTCATATTTATTTTAATAACGAATGGTCACCTTGTCCTACACCCTGCCCCCTACCCTCTCCATGCCTTTGACTTGTCCGGTAGAAATCATGTGGATTTGACTATTTGTTTCATCATGGTGTCATTTAACTTGTTCTTACATCCCATGTATTTCCTAAAAATATAAGAAATTAGAATTAATTGGGAATTAGATCTAAAGGCTTGAATTCAACATTTTTCAGCATGAGCACATGATCAAAACTGTGTTTGTCCCACTGCGTCACATCACGAGCACATAATGACTGGCTCTCCCACCTTGATGCTGCCCAAGTAGATAAGTGACCCACAATTGCAGCATTGAGCTTCTGTGCTAACGACCACCAAGTAATCTATTGGGTAATGCCGTGGCCAAATTGCCCATGAACCTTTCTTCTAATGGTTACAGCACCCACTGATGATGTCCGCTTGAATTTCCTTAGGGGCTGCAAAATGATCTATTTCCATATTTCTTTCCACACTGATTGGCTAGAATTCTTAAAAAGATTTCTTGTGTTACTCATGCCTCTTTGGAGAGTTCATAGAGGAAAGGATCTTTCAATGAGGGCAAAAAAGCTTTTTTTGTATGTGTAAACTTTGGGGTTACGTTTAATTTTATTTTGTTTTTGACTTTCTCTTTGTATGAATTTCTTATTAACTGAGAGCATTTTTTAACATGGTTAATTGTTTTGATCAATAGTAGTTATTTAATTTTTTTAACTAAAAAATTTTAAATGAGAATTTAGAAACATGTAAAAGGAGAGAGAATAGTTCAACCACCTTGATTTACTATAAGCCCTTGGCTTTAATAAATATTAAAATAAAGTCAATCTAACTTACCCTCCCTCTGCATCTCCATAGATTATACTAAGGTAAATCTTAGACTTAGTGTCATTTCATGTGTGAATAGTACAGTATATATCTCTACAACATAAGAAATTATACATAAAAACAAAAATAAACCATAATCCCATGATCACATCTAAAAATGAATAATTTATTAGTATTATCAAATTACCCACTGTTCAAATTTTCTAATTGTCTTAAAAATTAAAAAAAAAATTTTAATGCTAGTTTTTGGCTCAGGATCAAGTGCATACATTGCAAAATGGCTTATACTTTCTCAGGTCTCTTTTGAGTTGCATGTCCTCCTCCATTTCTTTTTTTCTCCAGCTTTTGTTAGTATTGAAGAAATAATAACATTGCTATTGGTGAAGAAGTTTCTGTGCCCTGTAGAGTTTCCCAAAGTTTGGATTTTACTGATTGCATCCTCAAGGGGCCATTTAACGTGTTCCTCTAACCTAACAGATTGGTAATTGGAGTAGACCTGGTTTGGGTTTTTTTTGGGTTTTTTTTGGCAAGACTGTTTTATAGATAGTGGCAGGTTCCTCCATCAGGAAGCGCATGGTGTCTGTTCATCTTTCTGTGATGTGAACATCCACTGATGATTTGCCTGTACTCATTTATCAATTTCAAGTTGCAAAGTGAAACTATTCTTATTCTATTAATTATTTTTTATTTTTTGGCTGGAATACTTTTTTTTTTAAGTTTAGTTTTATTTATTTTGAGAGAGAGAGAGAGCGCGTGCACACAGGAGAGGGCAGAGAGAGAGGGAGAGAGAATTTCAAGCAGGCTCTGCTCTCTTACAGCAGAGCCAGATGCGGGGCTCGAACTCACAAACCGTGAGATCATGACGTGAGCCGAAATCAAGAGTCAGACGCTTAACTGACCGAGCCACCCAGGCACCTCTGGAACACTTCTATAAAGAGAAAATTTTCCTCGTCTATTGTTTGATTATCATTTATATGAGGAAAATGGCATAAATGCTTAATTCTTTCCCTTTATCAGTTTTCAAAATAATAAGCTGGTTCCCTAGCATCCTTCAAATGTGACTGATGTTACAGTGATTTATTTTTTTTTTCTATCAGTACAACTTACGGATTTAAATAATTTCAATCTCTTGCTGTTACTATTCTCTTTTATACTCAAATTGCATCAACTTTGATCAGATGGAACGTATTCAAGTTAGCTCCTGAATTCTTTTGACAGGATGCTACTGGTCTTCCTGGGTTTTAGGTATGGGCAGATATTTTGTTTACCATTAGTACGAGATGGATCCATTTGAATGGTATTTTATATTATTAGGCACCTGGCTTATCTCTGGAAGGCATACTTTGGAAAAGGAAATGGCTATAACTTCCAGCTCAGCCCCCGAGGGGAACTGTGGATTCAGCAGGATTTCCAATTGCTCTCCTCATTGGTGAAGGGAAAACAAGTGCCCTCAATTAAGGGAAGTGAGATTACCCCATCACAGCCTTGAGCGGCACTAAGGCAATCTACTGCATGGCAAATTACACATGTCGGGCAGGGGGTCAAGTGGAGTTATGAATGCAGGCACAGAGGCATTGATCACTGATATGAATAAAGAAAGTATTCGGAAGCAGTCAGTTCAGGCTTGCTTCACTCTCCCAAATCTGTAGGGTTCATTCTGAACTAGTCCAAGGTGCAATCATGGATTATTCCATCTGTGAACTGTACGATATTACAAGTGAAGAGTTCAGACTTGATTTAACTCTTGACAACCTTGCAAAGTGAGCACAGGCTCATTACGATAACCGTGTTCAGGCTGTGTGCGAGTATGATACCTGCTGGAACGATGCGAGGATGGCCGAGGGGAATATTAATGTGTGCAGCCGGGAGCCTGTGCCGCCACCGTGCTGTGTGGCCGCGTTCGGGAGTGGCAGGGATCTCCTTCCCAAATCAAGAAAGGCCGATTCCAATGGGTCAAGTCTCTTGGGTAGTTTTTCAGGCTCAGCAAATCTCTCTTACTCCATATTTCTTTTGGGAAAGGGATAGAAGGGAAGGTTGTCACTATAGTCCCCTTGCTCTCTTCATTCTTTGTTTTCTTTTAATTGTTTAATTTTTAAAAATTTTTAAATGTTTTATTTATTCTTGAGAGAGAGAGAGAGAGAGACAGAGCTTGAGTGGGAGAGAGAGAGCAGAGAGAGAGAGGGACACAGAATCCGAGACAGGCTCCAGGCTCCGAGCTGTCAGCACAGAGCCCCATGTGGGGCTCGAACTCACAAGCTGTGAGATCATGACCTGAGCCGAAGTCAGACGCTTAACCAACTGAGCCACCCAGGTGACCCATTCATTCTTTTTCTTTTCAAGAGTCTGTTTTATTAAAAATGAGTCTAATAAGGGCGTCTGGGTGGCTCAGTCATTAAGCATCTGACTTCCACTCAGGTCATGATCTCACAGTTCATGAGTTCAAGTCCCACATCAGGTGAGCACGAGCCCCTCTTCAGGTGAGCATGAGCCCTGCTTTGGGTGAGCTTTGCTTCTCTCTCTCTCTCTCTCTCTCTCTGGCCCTTGCTCACTTGCACCCCACCCCTCAAAGGAAAAAAAAAATGAGTGTAATAAGCACTGAGTGCCGATGTTAGAAGCCCAGAAGCCCATAGGTGAGGTAGAGGAAGGCATAACTGTACACAGGGAGACCCTCCTGAGTCCCTGAGGCACAGCAGGCTAGACGCTTCTCACTCCCTCCCCCTAACTTGTCCTAACACAGGGGCCTCACTCCCACTCAGCACCTGTTCTTCGGCAGAGCCCCAGAGTAACTTCTGCATCCGTCTGGGGTTCAAATCTTCCACATCTGAAGGGCACAGCTTTTCAGAAGTGTAGGGGAGCATGTGAAATAGACACCTGCAGTGATGACCCCTCTCCCCAGGAAGCCAGTGGGTAGAAAAAAATAGAGAAAACCTGGCGCTCCTTTCCTCATCCTTCTCTGGAGGCAGGGTGTGGACAGATCTTTGGCCCAGCCGATCCCATGCCCCTGGCTGGACTTCGTTCTAGAGCTAGTGATGCAAAGAAGCGGGGACAATACCAGCTGCCGAGGCCGGGTCCGTGGCGGTGGGGGTGGTTCCCCGCATTTAGGGACAGGGGCTGTGGGTTTTAGCTGCGACCCTGCCAACTTCTCTTCTCGCTTCCTGCCTGTTGTCTCAACCTGGTTGACAGCTTTCCTGCAGAATCTGAGCTACGAAGTCGTCCTTCCTTCATCAGTAAATTCTCACCTTGCTTCGATCAGCCAGAACTGATTCCTGTGGTTTGAAACCAAGAACGTGACTGATCCAGGAAGTGACTCTTTCCAGGAAGGCGGTAACATGTCTCTCAGACACTTAAGCGACAAACAGATCATTAATTAGACCTGATCACAAATCAGAATTTCCTTCGTCCAGCCACATGGTGGGCCCGGGGAACTCCTGGTAACTGGGACCGTGGGATGTTTGAAAACGTCCCACGGGAACTGTCGTCGTGTTTTTGATTTCCGAGGGTCGGCTCTGCCTCCTGCTTTGTGCTCGTCTCAGAAAGGCACTCTCCCTGCCGGGGGTTTGAAGAGCACCTCTTGTCACTGCAGCGCGACAGAAGGAAGATCAGCAAAGGGAACAGCAGCCCAGGGGGCTTGCGTGAGAGTGGCAGAAAGCAGCCGCAGAACGGCGGCCGGCGCCCTGCCAAGCCCAGTGGAGAGAAACAAAGGTTTCCACAGACAGCAAATGAAAAACACTCCGTGCTTGATGTCCACTCCTTGAGTGACTGCACAGTCCAACACCCAGACCCGGTGCAAACTCCCTAACGTCTCGTGCCCAGCTGGTCCGGAGCCCGAGCAAAGAGGATCTCACCAGAACAGAAATACCTCCTTCGTGTGGGTTCCTCAGCCGTGTAAATGCTCTGTAGGATGAAGCCTGGAACAACGGACAAGAAGATAACCTCTCACGCTTTCTTTCAGCCTGACAGCTCAGACCCCATCGAGGACCTGCAGCCCGACTCAGCCTGTAACCTCCACTCTCTGCCCCCAAGTTGTCCTGATCAGCTAACCCCATTTACTTATTTAAAATATTTTTTATTATAAAGGGGCACCTGGGTGGCTCAGTAGGTTGGGTGCCCGACTCTTGATTTCAGCTTAGGTCAGGATCCCAGGGTTGTGGGATTGAGCCCCGCGTCGGGCTCTGTGCTGACATCCTGGAGCCTGCTTGAGATTCTCTCTGCTTCCCCTCTGCTCCTCTCTTGCTTGTTCTCTCTCTCTCTCTCTCTCAAAAAAAGAGTCTGTTAAAAATTTTTTTATTATGGAGCATTCTGAGCATACACAAAAATAAACAGGATATCTAATAGCCAGCCCCACCCCCACCACGTATACACCACCCAACTAGAACGACCACTAAATCCCAGCCAGTCTGTCTCATCTACAGACTCATCCACTCCCTGTCACCTGCACTATTTTGAAGCCACTTCCAGAAAACACGGCAGTTAGGGAACTCTCCTTCCCTCGTTCCCCCCTTTTTTCTTTCTTTCTTTCTTTCTTTCTTTCTTTCTTTCTTTCTCCTATTTATTTCTAATATAACCATAAAACACATTTAAGTGTCATCAAATATTAAAAAGTTTTAGTATCATCAGATATCCAGTCATCTTTCCAATTTCCAATTAACCTAGTTTAAATCAGTAATAACGAGTCCTTCTAGGTCTTATAGTGGAGAAAATTCCAAGCTTTGATCTCACGACACACATGCATTTTGAAAACGGGCACATCCCCATTCGAGAGGGTACACCCATGACAGGGGTATTTCCAACTGGATTATGTTTGTAATTTTCTGTTGGTGGAGGCATTTCAGAGCCCTCAGAAGGAACTGTCACGGGCCGGTATGTTAGCTGACTCAAGAGACAGACGAACATTCTGAGTCAGAGTGGGCAGGGAAGAAAGTCAAGGTACCGAAAGAAGAGACAGCAGGGAAGGCGCTTCAAGGGGTAAAATCAAAGGGTCCTGAAGAAGACACGGCAGTTTCAAGAAGGTGATTTTTATGATTGGAAAAAAAGGGCCTTGACTACTCATCTGCTGTTATGATTTTGTTGCCATTTCTTATAGACAGTGTCACTGGCCATCATCAGAGCTTTCCTGTTCATAATGTAGTATGCAAACAGAATAGAGATTTTGATAGGAGATACAGATCTCAGAAATGGTCCAGAAACCCTGTGAAAAGGGGGCCGAGCTGGCTTCAATAAGATACTTGACTTCTGTAAAATTTAGAGTAAGTTTATTATGATAATAATCTGTATACAAAGGAGAATGACCAGGGCTGGGATTCATGAAATCAGGCTCAAGGCCTTGGTGTGTATTTTATCAATAATGTGCATTTCCATAGGGCTACCTCCAGAATTGCTGGGACCTCTTATGTGCTTAACATGAAGACATCCTAGGTGGTTGCCTGTTGGAACCTTAGGTCAGCATTTGCCTTAAGTCAGCACTTCTCAGACTAGGTTTGGAGCAACACTAGGTACTTGGCGATTTTTCAAGGTCAGATGAGTTTGGGAAACACTGTCCACTCCATTCTCCCTCCTGGAAAATTGAATTGCCTTGGTGTACTAAAAGTTCTAAGTGGGGCATGTGGGTGACTCTGGTGGTTGAGCATCCAACTCTTGATTTGATCTCAGGTCATGGTCTCACAGTTCGAGATCAAGTCCCACATTGGGCTCTGTGCTGACGGTGTGGAGCCTGTTTGGGATTCTCTCTCTCAAAATAAATAAATAAATATTTTTTTTAAAAAGTTCTATGAAATCTTCTGCTGAATTTTGTGCCTGGCTCAAGCATGCACTAATTCTAATATTCAATCAATTGCTAGATATTACCCAATGTTTTGTAAACCTGTTTAATCATGGAAACTTTTATTGTGGGGTATTACTTAATATCTCTAGTGTCCTCTGTATAGTATATTAGTGTATAGGACATACTTATACCAAAATATTTTGTTATTTACGTCATCGCAAAGTCAACTGGGCATCCTGTATTATTATTTTCTACATCTGTCAACTCTGTTCTGTCTTCATGTCTCTCTACCCTTGTTTCAGGGTGAGCCGCCATATTTGAACAAATGACCTTTCCTTTGAACCACAGGTGATTGGTTGAGTGACTTATCCAAGTCACTTGACTTATCCAAGCTGAGTCACTCAGTTTCCTTTCCCGGGAAAGTGGAATTAGGGGCAGGAACACACAGGTTGGTCTGGATGCTGTCTTGAATGGAGAGCGTATCAGTGAGGGAGTACTAGTGATGGCCGTTTTCCACCATAAAGACTGGAAAGCAAAGAATGAAGGAGACACTGAGGTATGGAAAGCAGACCTTCAGCGTTCCCTGAAATGTTCTAATTCTTGCCTCTTGCTCTTTCTGATTCAAATCTTGAATTCCTTAAGTCACCCCAGAATTTTATAATACATATTTTCTTTGCTTAAGGTAGCTCAAGTGGATTTGTACTGCTTGCAACCAAAAAATATCCTAATAAAATGTGATTCTTCCCAGAGGGGGAATCGATTTGCTCTATCATTCATGATTTGCTGTGATAGGTCTGGCATAGAATGCTGACAGGCACTTTGAGAATGAGGTAGCTTATCTTTAAAGAGAACATTTCGAAATTTAGGGCGAGTCTGGGTAAATGGTGACATGGGGGCAGTGACTTGGCTAATTTCCCAGTTAGTTCCATCTCCAGCCTGGAGATCTGTAGCTTTTAGCAAAGAAGAGAAATCTTAGGAAAATCACAAAACCACCACACAGGCTCTTTCTCTAGGCAAACGGGCAAGTTCATTCTGCATGTCAGATTGAGATACTGTACTTTAAAATCCTGAAGTTCCCAAGACTGGAATCCTGAGTGGAAAATTGGACCCCCCAAGGTCCGTGGCTGTTGGCCTTGAGTTAAGTGTCACCCTTTGTTCTTACCATGGGAAGTTCAATTTAGAGCAATTTGGAATGATTCCCTCCAGTCTCAGGGCATCATTAGGTATTTCAAGGCTGGTGGTTAGCTTGGTAAAAACCACTTCCCCATATTAGAAGATCACAGGGACTATTGAAAAGACATCACAGAGTGTATGATTTTAAGCAAGTCATAGTTTTCAGATTACCAGTATTTTCAGACAGTTTAAAAAGTGCTTGTATCTTATATATAAACACAATCTTATATAGTAAAGCTCACATTGACCTTGGGAAAAAACCTCTCTGATTTAACATGGAAGTATTGTGTCTCCTTGGGTATCATGAGGTGTTCAAGAACATCTTATTTTATTACTTTATTTTATGTTACATTAGTTTATTTTCTGTGAAGCCAGGATGGAAACAAATAACCGTGAACTTTGATGAACAAATATGAACCTCAGATTAGGGGCTAGTACCTCCTTAATTGATCATCTCTGAAACCTTGGGCATGATTGCTATGGTGTGAGGTATTTTTAATGTGAGTTTATTGTTGTTTGGCTCTGTATGTGATTCTTATTTAAAATTTTTTTTATGTTTGTTTGTTTGTTTGTTTGTTGTTTGTTTCTTGAGAGAGTAAGCCAGGGAGGATCAGAGAGAGAGGGAGAGAGAAATGCCAAGCAGGCTCTGCACTGTCAGTGCAAAGCCCCCTGTGGGGCTCGAACCCAGGAACCATGAGATCATGACTTGAGTCAAAACCAAGAGTTGGATGCCTAACTGACTGAGCCACCCAGGTGCCCCACTCTCATTTTAATCCTGTAAGATCAGTGTTCTTTAGCCAGACAACTTCAGTGTATCTGGAATTTTCAGGTGCTAAGTTCTTATTGTGATGAGTGGGGTACAATACCATATCCAGAAGACATTAATGGATTTGAACACATACTGGAGAGTCTCCAGCACAAATAGGACACATCAACCTGCATTGAAACTGCAAGTTAAGATACACATTTAGTTTTAAGGGGTGACTCCTTTTTATTTAAAAAAAATTTAATGTTTTTTTATTTTTGAGAGAGAGACAGACAGACAGAGAGAGAGTGAGCAGGGAAGGGGAAGAGAGAGAGGGAAACACAGAATCTGAAGCAGGCTCCAGGCTCTGAGCTGTCAGCACAGAGTGCGACACGGGGCTCGAACGCATGAACCGTGAGATGATGACCTAAGCCAAAGTTGTACACTTAACTGACTGAGCCACCCAGGTGCCCCAGGTGACTCCTTTTTTAAAAGCTGGATCCAAACAAGTTTCTTTCCATTTCTCAAAGTGTAGCTAAGAAGTAGGAGATGTCTGCTTTTGAAACACCTGTACATTGAAACCTGTGTTTGGGTCATGAAGGAGGGATTTTATTGAAATTCTGTGGTCTGAACCTTTAGCACATCCTTCTGAAGCTGATTTGTAAGTTCACATCTCAGCGCAGGGCAAATTCTAGGAAAGAAGCAGTCTGATAAAGACATGATTTTAGATGAGGAGGAAAAGCCTGATATCTGAAGCTATCACAGACCCACGTACACACAACTGACATTTTAAAAACAACCATGTGTAAGCATTCTCTACAAATATTCTTGGCTTTGTATTTTATTTCTCCAAGGCTCTGCTTTATGTTGGAAATTACATTCCTTGATAAGCAAATACAAACAAGAGAACCTTCTGTTAGTTTAGCATTGGCAGTCAAAGATTCTCTAGTATCCTTAAAAGTTGTTTGTTGAACTCCAGCACTAGGTGGAAAGCAGCTGATACTGTTAGCTCCTTGGATACACTTTACCATGTTTGTTTTGGGCCTGGCTTGAAATTTGGAGGAGTTCAATTGGGTTCTGTGCTTTTTTTCCCCTTCCTTTTATGCCATTATTGTCATCATTATTTGTGAATGAAGGTGCAGCTTTATGGAACTTAATAGTATCTCACCAACTGTCATCTTGGGCAGCTTACTTAAGCTTAAGAGTTCCTGGAGCCTAGAGATAGGGAGATCCGGAGGTGAAGCTGGAGGTTGGGGCACTTGGAATTTATTAGGTAGGTAATGGTGAGCCTTTGATGGATGTTAAGTGAGGGAGGGGCGTGGTCTGATTTTTTGTTTTTTCTCCCTAGCAAATCACTGGGTTGGGAGCGCAGTGTAGATAGAGAAGATGGGCAATGTAAAGTATGAGTGACCAAGTCCAGAAGCAGGAGACCAGTGAGTTGGCCACTGTTATGGTCTGGATGACAGGTGATGAGAGTCAGAGTGAGGGCAGTGGATTGGGGAAGAGTGTGCTATGTCAGTCATCTACCCCTAACTCCTACCAAATCCTGTTGAGTGCATAAATTATGAATATTTGCTATTTCTTTTCATGAACCCACCATGTAATTGTCAAACAATTCCTTCAGTTTGACTTGTCTAGGTCTTTGGTTCGCAAACTGGACCACACACTACAGTCCCCTGGGGGCTTTTAGAAACTACTGATGCCTAAATCTGAAATCCAGAGATTCTGATTTAAGTGGTGTGGAGTGCAGCCTTGACTGAGAAATAAAGTTCTAGCCTTGGGTATTAATCAGTGTTTCAGTATATATTTAAATGTAAGATTTCTCTTATCCTACTATGGCCTATTCTTTGTAGGCCACGTGCCTTTAGGGAAGGAACTATGGATGATGCCTTTTCTTTTCTTTCCTTTTCTCTTCTCTTCTCTTGTCTTCTCTTCGTCCACTTTCTAACTTTCAGGTACCTCTGGGCTCAGAGCACAGGGAGGCTGGAAGGAAAAAGGTACAGGAAAGTCTACTTGGATGGCATGATTGTGAGGTAACTTTGCACCATCTGGGTCTGGTAAATGCTTAAGATGAATCTTTTCTCCTAAGAGTTTCCTGGGCACATCCGAGCCTCCGCTGCAAGATCCTTACAACAGCAGTCCTGGACTGGGCTACAAATATATATCCCTCCAGATGCGCTCTCTCGTTTTCTGGAATTTCCTCACCACAGACTTTGTAGCACACCGCTCCTAGAAGGTTCTCTGGGGGCAGAATTCAAAATGGCCCCAACCAGCTCTCACCCTGTGCGGTGGGATTGGAGCCACACAGGGCAGCAGCTCTCTGCAAAAGAAAGACTTCCATAAATCCTCCCAATATCCACACTTGCAACTCTTGTAGCCTCCTCACAGGTTTTAGGGCTGCTTATCCAGGTTTTGATAACGCTCTTTGAAATTTCTACATGGTGGTGTGGACCCTCACTTGGGAATTTTATATGTATAGAACGTTTGGTGCTTCAGTGGTAAGTTCCAATTTAATAATCTATTCTCCTATAACTTAAACTTCTATTTCTCTTCCAAAATAGGATAATTCACAGGCCACTGACCTATGTCAAAACACCTTCCAATGTATCAGGGTTTTTCAATCTCAGCACTATTAACATTTTGGGCCAGATAATTCTTTGTTGCAGAGGATGGTCCTGGACATTGTCGAATGTTTAGTTGCATCCCTGGCTTTTTACCCACTAGATGCCAGTGTCATCCCTCCCTCCCCCCATTTCAGTCACGACAATAAGTATGTTTCCAGGCATTACCAAATGTCCCTGGGGCGGTGGGGCACAAAATTATCCCTGGGTAAGAAACACTGCCACAAATTTGTGAGTACAGGTCTCACGGCAAACATGTTTAAAAACAAGCCAAGCATTCTAACTGTGACCTAGACTAGAATGATAGCTGTGGAAGCAACCTCAGATATCCACCTTATCCAACCTCACTTTATGGATGAGTTCAGAGAGGTGAAATTGGCTAGCTGGTGTTGCAAAGTCCCCATCATAGGTAGGACTGAGAAGAACTTAAGTCTCCTGACCCTGGCACAGTGTTCTTTGTGAAGTTGGGGATAAATAATTATTAAATTTCAACAGTACTGCTAATTTTAAAGTACCTATGCTTAGAATTTTCTGTGCCAAAAATAGAACATAGAAAAACCTTATCTAATTAGTTAGTGAATAGCACTGAATTAAAATTGGACACTATAATTAATCAATGCTAAATTGTAGTCAAATCCATTACCCTTGAGTAGATTATCTGTGTGACCCACAGTCTCCTTCTGGCACCACACGTTGGGGGCCTGCAAGAGCTGATTGCCGGGCTTTGAGAAGGCAAGAAGCCGGGGCTGAGGAAAACCTGTGAGTGGCAGTCAATCATTTTTGTGTTATCTGTAGTTTGTGTTTATCCGTGTCACTGCTCCTCTCCGTTAACAAAGCTAATTGAGAATTGACTATTGCAAACTTTTATTAAAGAAGGCCAGAACTGGAAAAACACATCAGAAAAAATACAAATCATGCAATTGTCTGTTCTAACTATGGCTAGTTTCAGGACAGAATGATCAAATTTCAGAAACTTTTCTTTTTCCTTTCTACTTTTTTTTTTTTTTTTTAATTTTTTTTTCCCCAACGTTTTTATTTATTTTTGGGACAGAGAGAGACAGAGCATGAACGGGGGAGGGGCAGAGAGAGAGGGAGACACAGAATCGGAAGCAGGCTCCAGGCTCCGAGCCATCAGCCCAGAGCCCGACGCGGGGCTGGAACTCCCGGACCGCGAGATCGTGACCTGGCTGAAGTCGGACGCTTAACCGACTGCGCCACCCAGGCGCCCTTCCTTTCTACTTTTTAACAGGAGGCACTTCAAGTTTGTGTGTGTGTGTGTGTGTGTGTGTGTGTGTGTGTTTTAATCTCAGAATAAAATATAAGCTTTCCTTAGAATCGACAGTTTTCTTTTCAGCTGTGTCTTGCAAGAAATAGGTTTTAGAAGTAAAATTGAGCAGTTTCTCTAATATTTTATTTCCTGAAGAGTTCATTCCTTTCTGAATTCTGTCTGGCAGCTCAGACCCAGAATGTGGCGTTTTCATTGCCCAGGGACCTCTACCTGAATGCTTGCTGTCTGCATAAACTCAGCTTAACTCTTAATTTACTGGGACACATAGCCCACCTCTTTAAGGGGCTTTTCTGTCCCAGTTCTGTCTGTCCCAGTCTCTTCATCTGGAAGCATATAAATTATCAGTGAATCTTCACTCTCAATAACAATTTTAAAAATTTAAATAATCACGGGCTTGGGCCACTTAGAATACTAGCCTATTCCTTTCTTTAAAATGTCCCCAGGGCTTGTCCTTTCCCCCATAACCTACTGCCTTAGACCTGGATTCTTCTAAGAGCTTCCTCTGCAAACGGCATGTCTCATACCAATCTGTTCCCAAACACAGCTTTTATTTTATTTTTTTATTTTTAAATTTCTTTTAAGTTTATGTATTTATTTTGAGAGAGACGGAGAGCACGAGCAGGGGAGGGGCAGAGAGAGAGGGAGTGAGAGAGAATCCCAAGCAGGCTCCACGTTGCGAGTGACGAGCCTGTCGGGGAGCTCGAACCCACGAACTGAGATCATGACCTGCACGGAAACAAGAGTCAGGCACTAAGTGGACTGATTCACCTAGGTGCCTCCCAAACCCAGCTTTTAAAAGGCCACTCCTGCCATTAGATCCCTCTATAGCTCCCTATTACTTACCATATCCAGCCCAGGACTTCATCCGACTCACTGTGTTCCAGCCTCTGCTTCTTTGCCAGGCGGGTCAGCTCATGCCTGTCCCTCTCCCTTCAGTCAATCTTTTTCCTACCTGGAAAAATGATGACCTTGTCTTCCATTTCCCTAAGTCCTATTCAGTCATGGAGCCTCGGCCTGAAACCCATTCCTCTGTGGAACTTTGTCCTGTTCTTGTTGCCCACCTGATGTTTAGTTGGTTGAACCCAGTTGAATTCTTAACTTTTCTTTCATCATTTTATACACGTTACCTGATCGAATCTTATGCTATTATGGCTCTGTTGTGAGTGTCTCCTAGAGTCCTAGGCACCAAAAGATTAATAACTTTCCAGGCACTCACAGCACAGCCCAATAAATGACTGTTGGCTTATTTGGTATTACTGTTCAGAAATAAGAAGTTCTGTTGAGATAGAAACAAGACTCCTCCATAAAAGCCTCCGAGCATTGCTGATAGAGTTACAAGGACAAGTTACTCAAGGACAGAGTTACTCAAATCTTGAAGAGATTAAGTGTTTCTAACAATATTTTAACTTTACCAAGGGCAGGGGGGAATTCACACTTATTTTCAAACCAAACACGTTGAGTCAACTTTTCTTTCTATTTCACAATTCATATTCATATGACATAGATGAATTAATACGATATGTATGATATGTATGTATTAATATGATATGTATGAATTATAGTGATAATACATATCATTAATATGATAGGTGTGAAGGTCTAATTGCCTATTATGATTTTGGGTTATTAATTTTTATTAATCTGAGAAAAATATTTGCCCTGATTCTAAAATGGGTGTTTCTAATGTTATTGGGAAAATAAAATTCTATCAATTTCTTTTTTTTTTAATGTTTATTTATTTTTGAGAGAGAAAGAGTGAGCAAGGGAGGTGCAGAGAAAAAGAGGGACAGAAGATCCAAAGAGGGCTCTGTGCTGACAGCAGAGAGCCTGATGCGGGGCTTGAACCCACGAACTATGAGATCATGACCTGAGCTGAAGTCAGACGCTCAGCTGACTGAGCCACCCGAGCACCCCCAAATTCTACCAATTTCTAAGGAGAATCTTATTCTGGGATTTTTACATTTCCTTGCTGTCCCAAGTGTAGTTCCTGAATCTTATAAGTTACAATAGTACATCTCTTTTTGTTAAGGGAATTTTAGAAATATGAATTATCAAAGATTTTGATTTGTTAATGACTCCACATGGTTTTTAAAGATTGTTTTTGGTGCCAACAGAAACCCATAGACTGCACAAAGCACACTTCTCCAAGACATGAAGAAGTCTAGAATCTGTTAGTCACTCACTCTCTCCTTAGCTTGCAGTATCCAGCTTTGATTAAGTAAAAGGAAGGTCTGCTAACATTATGGGTGATGATGTTCTCACTGTGTTTTCTTAGAGTCTGTACTTGTGTAGTTGGCATCCATTAATTACAGGGCCAAATTAATGGTCAAAGTTGTTTACATCGCTTGCTATCCAGAGCCCATGCTCTAAACCACTGCCTTATCTAGCTCACACACCAGGCATATGCTCCCTGCTCTATATCACCCAGGGCCAGGTACCAGACAACTAGACCACCCGTGGAGCCCAGACCCGCTGACATTACTCAACCCAGCCCATCCTCCGAGGCTGTTTCCCCTTCCTAGCCTTGCCTTTTCTGCAGAAAACACAACAAAGTCACTGGCCTGGGCTTTCCCCTTGCTCCTGCTTTTGCCTCCTGACCAAATCATGAGGCCCTGGGTAGCATGGCTGATCCCTCCTCTCGGGAAAGTAATACAAATCTTTCAGTGGCACTAGCAGCCCCATGTCACCACTCCGTTACCTCCATAAATTAAAATCCCAGGAGTGCAAATGAGACAGATGGCAGTACAATTTCTTGGGGGCTTTCTCTCTGTCAAGTGCATCTGCATTCTTTGTCAGTCTGGTAGCTCTCCTTGTTCTGTGCTCTTGAAGTCTGATGTCCAAGGCTTAAGGAAGCTATGTGAGTATGCAAAATATGCGTTGAAACCTATCAGTTGAATCTCAAAGTAGGTTTCTTTCTGAGAGCTGCAGACTTGCAGATAGAAGTGTGTGGAGGTGGGGGGGGGGCATGGCAGGCAGGAGATGGCAGGCTTTCATAGGTAGAGCAGATAAAAGGACACAGGAACCAATCTCTGGGAATAATTTGGGGCTACCTGGAAATGGCCTTAACCCAAGAACTGCACGAGCTGAAGCCTGGGACCCAATTCATAGCGTGAGAGTATTCATTCACTCACTTACTTCGACGTGAGGATGGGCTGGCTGCCATGTCTGTCATCCCAGCGATCCCCAGAGTTGATGGGCTGTGTGGCTGGCTAGGCATGTGTCTTCCTCCTCCCTCACTGCTCTACCTGCGTCCCTCCTGAAGCTAAGCACTCAAAGAGGATGACCTTCCTTGATGGAGGAGGATCTTTCTTCAGTCAGGGGTATGCCAGTGGCTCCGCTATCCTGCTGGAACCCCCAAACAAGTTTTCATTTATTTGTTCATCCATCCTCTCGCCCATTCAGCCATCCATCCTCTTAAAACTTTTTTTTTTTTAACGTTTATTTATTTTTGCAGAGACAGAGTGTGAGTGGGGCAAGGGCAGAGAGAGACAGGGAGACACAGAATCTGAAGCAGGCTCCAGGCTCTGAGCTGTCAGCACTAGAGCCCTACAAGGGGCTGGAAGTCAAGAACTGCGAAAGCATGACCTGAGCCGAAGTCAGACGCTTAACTGACTGAGCCAGCCAGGTGCCCCTAGCCGCCCATCCTCATAACTGCTACATGCCAGGCAGGGCTCTGGTACTGGGGAGACATCAGCAAAGACAGTCCTTGCCCTTTTGGAGTTGATATGCAATGGAAAGAGGGAATGGGCAGGTAAACAGATACTTCAGGTAGTGATGAGTGCTATGAATGAAATATAGTAGAGCAGGACAGGGGTGGGGGGAGGTGGGGGGGAGAGGTAAAAGGGGATGGGAAGTGCTCTTTCAGCTGGATGGCTAGGGAGGACCTTTGTGGGCAGGTGACTTTGGGAGGGACAGTGGTGAATAGGTGAGCACTCTAGGAGCCTGGCTTTCCGCTGAGGGAGCAGCGTGCAGCACAGCCTCAGGCGAGTAGCAACAAGAAGGCTGCTGGTAAAGGCTGCAAGCACGAGACAGCCCCACAAAGTGCACTGTCGTCCTCCCTGACGTGCGCACGACGTTGTGCAGGCGGAGCGGGAGCCAGCCCCTCGCTGGCCCGCAGCCCGTGGGCACACACTGCGAGAGCGGCCGCCGAGCCACCAGCGTGGGGGTCGAGCGCTGGTTCTGGTCCGCTGTCAGTATGTCTGTAAGTCAGCTTGCGCTTCCATTAAGGCAATACACGCCCAGGGTTAACCCAGGAGAAAAGGCGTGGAACAAATGGCAGCAATCCCCTGCCTTCTTCCTCCCGCCTTGATTCTTCTTCTCCAGGGGCAACCACTTCTAACTCTTAACTATTTCCTCTGGTACCCGTGTGCTTCCAAATCCTGTGTTCACACCATCACGTCATGCTTCAGTCTTTTTCTCTTGACTTTCTTTTGTGCAGATAAGGATTAACGATTTAGCTCTTGTACTCCCCACCCCCCTCCCTCATCAAACATCAAACAATAACAAAAAGAAAGAAAGAAAGAAGAAAGAAAAAGAAAAAGAAAAGAAACCTTTTGGGAGAAGGGTATAATGCTACTGGAGATGGTGATTAGAAAAGAATCACTTTTGAAAGCAATTAAAATATCCAAAACTTTTTTGCCTCTTTTAAAATAATCATTCTCAACTGAGAGTGATTTGACAATGTCTGGAGATAATTTTGGTTGTTGTGGCTTTGGTCTGGAAGGGCTGGGGGTGGGGGTTGCCCCTGGCATCTAGTGGGCAGAGGTCAGGGATGCTGTTAAACATCCTACAATACACAGGAGACCCCCCACAACAAAGAATTATCAGGTTCAAAATATCATTAGTGCTGTGGCTGAGAAACTCCGCTTTGAAGATTTCAAGTTTCTTTGTTAGTTAGAAATGTCAAAAATGATGAGCAAATTGGTTTCATTCTCCATTCACTCATCCATTCCACACATACTTAATTGCATGTCTCATAAGGGCCAGGCACCGTCTCTGCTCTCACAAAACTTAGAGCCTTTTGAAGTAACTTGGCTTGCGTTTTAGTTTCGGTATGTTTAGAGATTCTATGAAGTAGACTAATATGTTATGGGTGTGAAAACAAATTCCTTAAGGGAAAAACAATCTCTCCAAGTTTTGCTGTATTTTGGTCTTATATCTTCACATCCCTAACCCTAGTGAGAGTTTACTGGAAATGGTGAGACAGCGTGATGCCTGTTTAGTAAGGACAGAAAACCTAGGTTACCTTGACACCAATTTTGAGCCCTAAGACCAGTGTCTTTGTTTCTCTCCATCAAGAATCAGCTGGAATGCTAGTTGGAAACACAGATTCCTAGGACCTAACTCAGACAAGAGGAATCAGAATCACTAGGATATAGCCAAGAATCAGTATTTTTTTTTAATTTTTTTTAACATTTATTTATTTTTGAGACAGAGAGAGACAGAGCATGAACGGGGGAGGGGCAGAGAGAGAGGGAGACACAGAATCGGAAGCAGGCTCCAGGCTCTGGGCCATCAGCCCAGAGCCCGACGCGGGGCTCGAACTCACGGACCGCGAGATTGTGACCTGAGCTGAAGTCAGATGCTCAACCGACTGAGCCACCCAGGCGCCCCAAGAATCAGTATTTTAACAAGCTCCCCCAGTGACTTTTTGTTCACTGGCATCTGTGAACCTTGGCCCAGACTGTGCTGTTGTGAGAATAGGTATGAGCTCCAGGGCTAAAAATGGTGGTGATTAGTGCATGAGTGTCTTTAATTTTAGGAATAAGATGAACTATTAGCATCAAGTTTAGAGCATCAACTCTTTCTTCACATTGCCCTACGTGACTTCCAGTTCACTATTTGTTACCTGTGTGACAGTAAGGAAATGACCTAACCTCTCTGATCCCAGTTTCCTCATGTGGAAAATGGAGATAGTATATATTTCATAGGGTGTGTGTTGGGATTCATGTGAAATGCTTAGCAGAGTCTGGTTCAGTGTTATAGTTAAAAGAATCCCAAGGATCTCTTGTGATCCTGAGAATAAAATTCTTTTTTTTTAATGTTTATTTATTTTTGAGAGAGAGAGAGAGAGTGAACACAAGCAGGGGAGAGGCAGAGAGAGGGGGAGACACAGAATCCAAAGCCGGGTCCAGGCTGTGAGCTGTCAGCACAGAGCCCGACGTGGGGCTTAAACTCACGAACCAAGAGATTATGACCTGAGCTGAAGTCGGACGCTTAACTGACTGAGCCACTCAGGTGACCCCTGAGGAGAAAATTCTCCATCTAAACTTTAGCAATCTGTCCAGCAAAAGATGATCTTTTCAGTTTCAAACAGTATTATTTTCCCCCTCATTCTTCCTTAGAATGCTGAGATCAGATTACTGGTTGCATTTCCTGGATCCCTTTCTCCCTGGGCTTCATGTAGGTGCATCTCATATACCAAACATGTGTGCACACACATGAATACCATATATACTGCGCACGCACACCCCACTGTCTCTCATACACATGTACACATGCTCTCACATACACATGCCTCTCTGCAATTCTTAAGATGGCTTGCTCCTCCAGGGCCTAGCATCTGTTTGGCTTTCTTTGTTCTGGAAAAGCTTCATGTCAGCACTTTCCTTCCTAAGATCTGCACTGAACAGTGTGGCACGTCAGCTTGTAGACCGTCCAGGCTCAGTGATAATGAGTGGGTAGAGCTGCAGGGCTGGAGGGCGGGAGAAGGGGGTGGAGAGGGTAGAGCAAACAGCAGGGTCAGTGGCATCAAGGTGGGCTGGCCGGAGGCGGGAACACGCCCACTTGCCTACCTGTGGCTTGTGGCGCTGGGTCTGGGGAGAAGTGGAGCCAGGAGCACTCGCCCGGGGGCAGCCCTGCATGCTGGGCGCTGAGGGGGCACAGAGTAATCAGAGCCAGGCTTGAACGTCCTCTCTGGGTCCTTCCCATCACAATGTTGTGATTAGTCACACTTCCTGCTTGGAAAACGGGCAGATATTAGAAAGGAAAATCCTACGGTGAGGTTTGGATAGGATTTCAAATGATCTTTTCTGCAAATAAGATTGCAGGCATGAGGAGGAAGAGGAAGGAAAGCGATCCAGAACTTCCCCTCGGGCTAGGATCGTTGACCCTTAGAGGAAGGGATGCCTGGAGCCCCTGGGGCCTTGGGTTCCTAGGTCTCCGTTAAGTGTTGGACTTTGCTGTCCCAGTGACTTTGGCCAGTATCCAGATCTGGTGGGCCGTTGAGATGTGGAGCAGGACCTGAAATGGCTTTATGTGGATGAAGGCTTTCTTGAGCAGGTTTGATGCTCTCCATCAGTATCTGTGAAGCAGCAACAAGGAACAGCTAGGGAAGCTGCCTAGACCACTGGACAAGTGACTTAATCTTTCTAGCCTCAGTTTCTTCATCTGTAAATTGGGCTAATAATAGGCTTTAGTTGATAGGATTATTGTATTTCAGGAAAGGATGCTTACAGAGCACTTAAAGTAGGACCTGGCACATACTGAGCCTTCCGAAAATGTAAGTTACTGTCCTTGTGAGAAATTCATCGATACTGTAGATCACAGCCTTTGGGGTCAGCCTTGCCAAGATATGGTCAAAGTCCATGGCTTCATATTACATTTTGAGGTTTAAAAGAGTGACTTCTTTATATAATCAAAATTTTCTGGAAATACAAATGAATGTTTTGACATTTAGTTCTGAGACATAAGCTCACAAGTTCTGGCCTGAACTGGCCATGACTGGCATGTTGAAACAAAGCAGGTTTGCATTCAACTTGAAGCCTATGAAGAATCTCCTTTACTCTGAACTTGAAACTTTACAAGGGAACAAACGAGTGCATTGGGGCAAAAGTTCCTCAACTCTTCTGTCCCTGGCAGGGATGGTTAAGGGGTCCTTTGTCTCTCTTTGGATGTAAGGAAAGCGTGGATTTTTGCACAGCCTCTGTAGGGAGACTAGGGTCTGTATATTTTTTACTATAGGACTTTGGAAAAATAGATTCCATCCTTATGGAGATGGTAAACCAAGACTAATTTAAAAAATGTAATGTTTTGTTCATTCAGAAGTAAAGTGACAACTGCTGGTTAAAATGTATATTTTTTGTTATTAAAGCAGCAAATTAAAATTGCAAGAAAACAATGGAATGAGCGGCTTGCGAAAGTTATTTGCTTTGATTAAAAGCACCAATAGATGTGTGTTGGCTCTATAACTGCTTCATTTAACACTTGACATATAATAGATTTTTTTTCACAGCATAATATCTCCATTGAAATATAATTATTTTGCAGATTGCTCAACTGAATACTCTTACAAACATGCTGTTGGGGGACTCACCCTGGGTGATCATCAGGAGATCATGACAATGTGCACAATTGATGGACATGTGAGGGACGTGGCAGCCAAGCTCGGAGCAGAGAAGGTGATTTGTTGCAGAGCAATTACCCTAATGCATTTTTAAAAGCATAAAATAAAGAATCATTTCATTTGCTGAAAAGATATTTTAGATGCTTTGGTAAAGCAGTGACAGAATATTTTGATTGTCAGGTGTTTTTTTTTTTTCTTTAAAGTTAGATAATTACATTTACCAGTTAAAGAATTGCCATTTAAAAATAATATTTTGTCTAAATGTTTAAAGATGTCTATTAAAAATGTATACTGCACATGACAGCGGCCTTTTCATGCTGTAATTCTAGTCAGTGGTCTGAAAACAATTAGGATGAAAAAAATGTACATTTATTCAGGGCTAGCTGTAGAGTTAAGATCTGTAGAGTATGGTGAGGGTTGCATTATGATTTTTAAGAAAGTTCTATTCTTTTCCCTCAGATAACACTGCTTAGAAAGACTCTGCAACTATGTGTGTATTTAGTTTCATCAGTAAACTCTCCAGGGGGCAAAACCCCCAGTGGGCACCCCCTGTTTCATGCATAAAAATGGAGTGAAAATAGGAAAATACTTTAATAAAATAGACAAATGTTACCCATTTTGGCCCGTCATTCAACTGGCGTACTCTAGAATGACTGTACTCATTGTAACAACATTGAAATATTTGCTCACCTATTGGTAAAAAGTCCTCTCCAGAGCACCCTGTGCAGCCCCCTCAGGTCCCTCCCTGAGATCCTCTAGATGGCCCACCATCCAGCAGCCAAAGGACTCATGACTGTCTTAACAGGGGGCTGCTAGGCCCTGCCCCAGCCAGGCTAGCATCTATTTTGATTGGTGGGTATCTGGGCCATAATATAGCACCACAGTTTATTTTATTATTTTTTTTTTTTAACTACAAATACAATCTATTGTCAAATTGGCTAACATGCAATGTGCACAGTGTGCTCTTGGTTTGGGGTGGGGGTAGAATTCCCTGGTTCATTGCTTACGTACAATACCCAGTGCTCATCCCAACAAGTGCCCTCCTCAATGCCCATCACCCATTTCCTGCCCCCTACCCCCATCTACCCTCAGTTTGTTCTCTGTATTTAAGAGTCTCTTGTGGTTTGTCTCCCTCCCTCTCTGTTTGTAATTTTTTTTTGCCCCCTTCCCTTCCCCCATGGTCTTCTGTTAAGTTTCTCCAGATCCATATATGAGTGAAAACAAATGGTATCTGTCCTTCTCTGACTGACTTATTTCATTCAGCAAAATACCTTCCAGTTCCATCCACGTTGCTGCAAATGGCATGATTTCATTCATTCTCATTGCCAAGTAGTATTCCATTGTATATATAAATCACACCTTCTTTATCCATTCATCAGTTGGTGGACATTTAGGCTCTTTCCATAATTTGGCTATTGTTGAAAGTGCTCCCATAAACATTGGGCTACATGTGCCCGTATGAATCAGCACTCCTATACCCTTTGGATAAATTCTCAGTAGTGTTATTGCTGGGTCAAAGGGTGGTTCTATTTTTAATATTGGGGGGAACCTTCAGCCTGTTTTCCAGAGCGGCCGCACCAGTTTGCATTCCCACCAACAGTTCAAGAGGGTCCCCATTTCTCCACATCCTCGCCAGCATCTGTTGTTGCCTGAGTTGTTAATATTAGCCCCTCTGACAGGTGTGAGGTGGTATCTCAGTGTGGTTTTGATGATGAGTGACATTGAGCATCTTTTTATGTGTCCATCTGGATGGAATTCTTTGGAAAAGTGTCTATTCATGGCTCTGCCCATTTCTTCACTGGATTATTTGTTTTTCAGGCATTGAGTTTGATTTTGGATACCAACCCTTTATCTGATATGCCATTTGCAAATATCTTTTCCTATTCTGCCGGTGTCTTCTAGTTTTGTTGATTATTTCCTTTGCAGTATAGCACCCCAGTTTAGATTAATCTTTGACTTTTAGCCTAGGAACATTTAGAATATTCAAAAGCAGAGTGTGGAAGTTGGTGTGTAGGATGGGACAGGAAACTGGTAGGAAAGAGTTCCCTGATCCCCTTAACCTAAGTGATTAAAGTATATTCATTCTTGAATCTGTCTGAGCTTCTACCAAGAAGGAAGAATTAAGGGCATAGATTTGTGCTGTAGGACTGCTTCACAGGGTGGTTCTGGCTGCCCATGGCAGAACTCTCTCAGGTCAGGAATAATATCCAAGAAAAGGGAGAAGATGAAGTAATGGCACAAAAACCCAGAGCAATGATGGAGTGAAATAATTAGGTCAGTGCTCTATCCTTGACTCTTCAATAGGCAAATCGATGTCTGGGGCAGATTTCCAAGGAAAACCTGGTATCTTGGGATCCAGCACCCATAAAAGAAGTCCTGTAGCTCCCAAGGGAGGTTGGCAGTTGATTAAAGTGTACCATGGCTCTTCTAAGGGACTCCTCTTTCCAAATGAACATTGAGAGTCCAAAGCCTCCTTTCCCTTGATGGGCCATGTTTTCAAATCTGGTCATTGTATGTAAAAACTCAACAGATTTCAGTGAACTAGGAATAAAAGGGGAACTGCCTCAATTTGATAAAGACTAGCTACAGCTAAATCATAAATAATGGTGAGAAACTTGAAATTTTCACACCAAGATCAAGTACAAGGCAAGAATGTTCCCTCCTACCACAGCTTTTCAGTATTGTACTGGAGGTCCTTGCTAATGCAATAAGATGAAAAAAGAAAATAAAAGGTGTACATATTGAGAAGGAAGTGATGAAATAGTTTTTGTTCGTAGATGACATGGTCATATCTCAAGTTCATTATGTCTAAAGAGTCAAGAAAAAACTCCTGTAACTAACAAGCAACTATAGCAAGACTGCAGTATGCAAGGTTAATAATGTATGAAGGTCAATCACTTCCTATTTACCAGCAATGAACAATGGAATTTGAAATGAGAAAAAAATTTACATTAGGAACCTTCCAAAATTAAATACTTACTTATCAATCTAACAAAATATGTAGAAGATCTGTGTGAGGAAAACTAAAAAATTCTTTTTTTTATGTTTATTTATTTTTGAAAGAGAGAGAGAGTGAGAGAGAGATAAAGGAAGAGGAGAAGAGGGAGAGGGAGACACAGAATGTGAAGCAGGGTCCAGGCACCAAGCTGTCAGCACAGAGCCAGATGCAGGGCTTGAACTCCCAAACTGCAAGACCATGACCCGAGCTGAAGTCAGATGCTCAACTAACTGAGCCACCCAGGTGCCCTGAAAATTACAAAATTCTGATGAACAAAATCAAAGAATAACTGAATATATGAAGAAATGTTCCATGTTCATGCATAGGAAGACTCAATTTTGTTAAGATGTTAGTTCCCAACTTAATTAACTCAAACCCAGGCAAGATCCAAGCAAGTTATTTTGTAGATATCAACAAACTGATTCTAAAGTTTGTATGAAAAGGCAAATGGCCCGGAATGGCCAACACAATATTGAAGGAGAAGAGCAAAGTTGGAGGAATGACACTACCCAACTTCAAGACTTACTCTAAAGCTATAATAATAAAGAAATGTGGTAGTGGTGAAAGAATAGGTAACTAGATCAATGGAAGAAAATTGAAAGCCCAGAAATATACCAGCATAAATAGAGTCAGTAATCTTTGGTAAAGAAGCAAAGGCAATGCAATGGAGTAAAGGTAACCTTTTCTACAAATGGTGCTCCAACACCTGGACACCTGGACATTGACATACAAAAAAAAAAAAAAAAAAAGAATCTGGACACAGACCTTACACATTTTACAAAATTTAACCACAGAGTGGATCACAGATCTAAATGTAACATGCAAAACTATAAAACCCCTAGAAAATAACACAGGAGAAAACCTAGATGGCCTTGGGTATGGTGATGCCTTTTTAGATACAACAGCAAAGGCATGCCCAATGAAAAAAGTAATTGATAAGTTGACTTCATTAAATTAAAAACTTCTGCTCTGTGAAAGACAGTGTCAAGAGAATGAGAAGACAAGCTTCAGACTGGGAAAAACATATTTGCAAAAGGCACGTCTGATAAAGGACTATTATGCAAAACACACAAAGAACTCTTAAAACTTGACAATAGGAAAACAAACAACCAGATTAAAAAATGGGTAGACCCCTCATCAGAGAAGATATGCAGATGGCAGGCAAGCATATGAAGAGATCCTTCACATCATATGTTATCATGGAAATGCAAATTAAAACAACTACACATGTATTAGAATGACCAAAATCCAAAACACTGACACCAAATGTTGGTGAAGATGTGAAGCAACATGAATTCTAACTCATTACTGGTAGGAATGCAAAATGCCACTCTGGAATATGGTTTGGTGGTTTGTTACAAAACTAAACATACTCTTCCCATAAACCCAACGATCATACTCCTTGGTATCTAACCAAAGGAATTGAAAACTTATGTCTATACATAAACCTGCACACAGATGTTTATAGAAGCTTTATTCATAATTGCCAAAACTTGGAAGCGATGTCCTTCAGAAGATGAATCAATCAGTAAATTGTGGTACATCCAGACAATGGGATATTATTCAGGGCCAAAAAGAACTGAGCTGTCAAACCATGAAAAGACACGGAAGAAACTTAAATGCATGTTAATAATCTGAAAAGGCTACACACTATATTATTCCAACCATATGAAATTCTGGAAGAGACAAAATTATGAAGACAGTAAAAGGACCAGTGGTTGTCAGCGGGGGAGGGTTGTGGTGAGGGATGAACAGGCTGAACATGAGGGTTTTTAGGACAGCGAAAATAATCTGTATGATATTACTATGATGGACACGTGTCCTTATACATTTGTCCAAACTTATAGAATATACAACACCAAGAATGAATCACAATGTGAACTATGGACTCTGCGTGATAATGATGGGTCAATACAGGTTCATCATTTGTAACAAATGTACCACTCTGATGAGTGATGTTGATAATGGAGGAGGTTATAGGTGTGGGGCAGGAGGTATACAGAAAACCTCTAAACCTTCCTCTCAACATTGCTGTGTACCTAAGCCTGCTCTAAAAAAAAAAAAAAAAAAAAAAAAAAAAAAAAAAAAAAA
>NW_024412395.1:54615067-54618738 GCF_014898765.1 Herpailurus yagouaroundi | reverse complement strand
TAAAAAAAAAAAAAAAAAAAAAAAAAAAAAAAAAAAAAAAAAGTCTTAAAGAAATCTTTTTTGGCCAAATGGAATAAGCTAATTAAAAAAACAAACCTAACAGAGCTCTCCACCTCCTGTCCTGTCCTACTCCAATCAACTTGCCAGCCTGCTGCCAGGATCATCTGATGAACTGTAAATCTGATCATGACCCTCCCAACTTAAAAGCCTTCAGTGCCTCCCCATTGCTCAGAGTGGAGGTCTTTAAACATTTCTGAGCATGCATCCCCAACTTATGTATTTATGTATACATTATGCACAGGTAGTGTTGTCCTGACACCATGTAGATTACGTTACCCGTCTACACATCACCTGGGGAGCTTGTGAAGATGCAGATTCTGATTCAGTGGATCTGGGGTGGTGCTTGAGCTTCTGCAGTTTTAACAAGTTTCCAGAAGATGCTGTTGTTACTGGTCCGGGAAACAAGTGTGTAGCAAGGACCTAAAGCTTACGGTCCAAACTCATTGGAATGTTGTCAGAAACACCGTCGGCTGGTCCCTGTCTACCTCCTTAGCTATCAGTGACCTAGACATAGCATAAATTTGCAGTTTCTCCAAGCATCCCATGCAGTATTGTTGGTCGTTGCTCATGGGGCTTCCTTTGCCTGGAATGCTCTTCTCTTTCTCTTCCCCTCCTGGCAAACACCAAGAATTGTTAAGAATTGGTATGAGGCCAGGGGCTCCTGGGTGGCTCAGTCGGTTGAGCGTCCGACTTCAGCTCAGGTCACGATCTCGCAGTCCGTGAGTTCGAGCCCCGTGTCGGGCTCTGGGCTGATGGCCCAGAGCCTGGAGCCTGCTTCCGATTCTGTGTCTCCCTCTCTCTCTGCCCCTCCCCCGTTCATGCTCTGCCTCTCTCTGTCTCAAAAATAAATAAACGTTAAAAAAAAAAAAAAAAAAAAGAATTGGTATGAGGCCAAACCTCCCCTACAAAGTTTTAAAGAATGACCGACCTTCCCTCCACCAACATTCTTCCCCGCCTCCCCTTGTCCCCACACATATAGACTGAGGTGCCCCAGGCCGACGTGAGTACCCCTTGACCTGTGCCTTCCCTGAATTCCAGCAGAGTGCCCTTGAAAGAATCACTTTATCGCACTGCACTGCTGTTAATATATCTTTCACACTCAATTCCTCTTGGGATCAATACCTGTGGAAGGAAGGGGAGAGGAAGCCCGTGGACAGAGAATGAGGTGGGGGGCGTGAGGCAGGCCAGTGACAGTCTGGCTGACCCCGTGGGAAGCTCTGGAGCCAGAATGGCCCTTCAGAGTCCTCCTTAGTTGGGGCAAGATGGCTTGTAAATCCCCACACGATGAGTCCTTGGACGTGAGCGTGACTTTGGGGTGGGGGGCGGGGAGCTCTCTCCAGCTGAGCAGGCCCTAGCAAGCTGACTGCTATCTGCTTACGGCGCTCCTAACGTTTGGGGCCATAGTCCTGCCTGGAAGGAGAATCTGGACAGTGCATCACAGTGCCCTCCAAAATGTTCTCCTCTTTTTCCAGGATCCCAGCTCTCTGAGAGCAAGGGAGTGGCTAATTAGTCACTGTGTCCTGAGGGCCAGGCAGAGTGTTGGCACACAATGGCGCTCAAGAAACAGCGTCCACAAATGACAACCAGGGACCGAGGTGGTTGTCCCGAAGTGGGCTGTACAAGACAGTCATTTGGAGCATAGGAAGAAAATATGAGCGAGTTCTACCTATGTATTAAAATTTTTTGTTGTTTATTTATTTTTGAGAGAGAGAGAGAGACAGAGTGTGAGCGGAGGAGGGGCAGAGAGAGAGGGAGACAGAGAATCCCAAGCAGGCTCCAAGCTCTGAGCCGTCAGCACAGAGCCCGACGCAGGGATCGAACCCACGGACGGCCAGGGCATGACCTGAGTCGAAGTCAGACGCTCAACCAACGGAGACACCCAGGGGCCCCACTACCTATGTATTTCAAACCTCCTCTTTCAATTTCTATTTTTGTGTGGTATAGCATGTACATCATATGTTAGTAAGGGGTTACATATGTATGTTTTATAAGTGAACATTAAATGGGGAGTATGCTCATACACTTTTTGGTAGTGGTACATGATCAATAACTCCAAGAAAACCAGTGGTGTGGAGCAGTTGTTGGCATTTTGGAGAAAAGTTTGACTAGAACACAGCAGGTCCCGTTTGTTTATGCATGATCTATGGCTCCCTTTGTGCTCCGAAGCAGACTGTATGGCCCCCGGAGCCTAGAGACTTATTATCCAGTCCTTCACAGGCAGTTTGCCGCTCCCCGGTGTGGTGGGTGCAGCTGTTAGCAGGATGACTGCAGACCTCATCCTTCAAGGTCTGCTAAATCCAGTGTCCAGCAATAACAACGAAATCTGAAATTATCGTAGGGCTGTACCTCGTTGTTAGCAGCAGCTTGCCTCTCAGATGCTGTGGGCGGGACTGCTGTTTGTTTCCCAGGATCCACCGTCCCCTTCTTCCTTAGTAATAGCTAGCCACCTGGATGCCTAGATGCAGTCTGCACCTTCCAGCCATCTTGCGGTTACCAGGGCTCTAAGCCTGGCCAGGGGCATGCAGGGGAGTGTTGTGAGCAGCTTCCAGGAGGTGTCCTTAGAGGGCTGGTTATGTTCTTTTTCCATTCCTCCCTTGACTGGCTGGAATGTGGATAAGATGGCTGGAGTTTGAGCAGCCATATTGCCCTATGAGGTGAAACATGTTGAGGGTATTACAGCGGTGTAATAGGAGAAGACGGCTGCCCTGCCTATGCCGTGAAACCGACAAACCAGTTCTGGAGTCCCACTTCCATATTCTTTTTACATACAAGAGAAATAAGCTTCCATCTTGTGTAAGCCATTGTTAGATGTGAGTCAGAAAGGGCTTCTTTTTACTCACAATTGGACATAGTTCTAACTGATGCAAATAGATCTGTAGTAGGACAATTCTGCAAAAGTTTCTCATTTTGGATTATGTGCCATATCTTCCGGGAAGTGCTTTGTCCAATAAACAAACTGAGTTGTTTTTTTTTTTTTTTAATTTTTTTTTTCTTAATGTTTTTATTTATTTTTGAGACAGAGAGAGACAGAGCATGAGCAGGGAAGGAGCAGAGAGAGAGGGAGACACAGAATCGGAAGCAGACTCCAGGCTCTGAGCCATCAGCACAGAGCCCGATGCGGGGCTCGAACCCACAGACTGTGAGATCATGACCTGAGCCGAAGTCGGATGCTCAACCGACTGAGCCACCCAGGCGCCCCCAAACTGAGTTATTTTAACCAAAGAACTAAAGTTCACAACTGTGTCAACATCACTGTAGCAGCTAAGCATTGATGACACCATGGGGCGGGGGAGGGGAGTGATCAGGAAGGGTGTACCTGAACTTGGATGGCTGCGTAAGAACTGTGCAGGGATCCAAATAAGTCACATTTGAAAATTTGGGTGTTTGGGGCGCCTGGGTAGCGCAGTCGGTTAAGCGTCCGACTTCAGCCAGGTCACGATCTCGCGGTCTGTGAGTTCGAGCCCCGCGTCGGGCTCTGGGCTGATGGCTCAGAGCCTGGAGCCTGTTTCCGATTCTGTGTCTCCCTCTCTCTCTGCCCCTCCCCCGTTCATGCTCTGTCTCTCTCTGTCCCAAAAATAAATAAACGTTGAAAAAAAATTAAAAAAAAAAAA
>NW_024412395.1:54535742-54614967 GCF_014898765.1 Herpailurus yagouaroundi | reverse complement strand
AATAAATAAACGTTGAAAAAAAAATAAAAAAAAAAAAAAGAAAATTTGGGTGTTTATTCCTTAAAGGAGAAATTTCCTTTATGGTTATATTTGTGTATCGCTTCTCTGCCTTTTGGCTAAGATCGAGTGGATAATTCTATTTGTGTATATATATTTTTTATCTTAGAGGCTTGACTTGTATAGACAAACCTTGAATCTTTTTTTTTTAACTTTTGAAACTTTTTCTAAGGAAATACTCCAATTGCTTTAGCTAAGTGATAAATGTTTTCCGGGCACCATTTAGCTTTGTAATGTAGCACCCGAGAACAATCACTTAGATTTTAATAAAGAATTAATTGAGTACGTCTTTTGGACTAGAGTAATTTATTTAGAGTTAGAATTTTTGAAGAAAGTAATTTTTATTTGTGCTCACAACAAGGTAATTAGTGACAGTCATTTTACTTAAAAGAGTGTTTTGGAAGAGGCTTTTTTTTTTTTTTTTTCCATAAAAGGTACCATTTATTATGGTGGCGCCCATGAGAGGAACTCTTTGTCCAGGACAATAGTCTTTTAGCCTTGTTAGTGTCTTATTCTGTATAAATGTGTCTAATTGTTACAGTCGCTAAACAGAACCAAGCCTACTGAGTGTGATCATTTAGCTGTGAGGAGGCATAATAGCAGGTCGCATGCGAAATTTGCAACAATTTCACATCTTCTTTCTGCGGGAAATTTTTTTCTTGTTGCCAACGGCGCTGAGGAAGTGCTGCTCTTTTCCCCATTGTCAGGGGCAGCTGTCTGTCTGTGCCGAGGCTGTGCACCCACCAACCAGGCAGATGGTGGATGGGAGCTGAGGCATGTCTTCTGTGCACGGGACCCACTCTGCTGGCTTCGGGGAGTGCAGCTGCCACGCTCTCAGGATGGTGACAGCGAGGCAGCGGCTGCATTTCAGGAGCCCTTGTATAGAGCCATGTGCTCTGAAAGGGTGCTTGGGGTCTCTGGAGCATTGAATAGGCACTTGCATATTCAAACGGCCAGAGCTGTGTGAAAATATGGATTCCTATTAATTAGAATTTTGGATAGGAATCAGGCAGGAGGTGTGTTCCAAGGAGGAGGGGAAACCATTCTGCCAGATCTGCATGTTAATGCGTTCCTGCTGGAGAGGCCAGCCCCGGGGTTCCCGTAGCCTGCTTACTACCACCGGGTTTCCAAGACGTGATTCACCCCTGTGTCTCCACCTGTATGATCCCTTATGCTAATCGAATCTTTCCTGAGTGGGGCTTTGACAAGGCAGTCAGTGGTCTGGGACAGGCTGTGGCTGTGGGAAGGAATGCCCTTCTACTCTGCATAAGATGCAAGAACCTTCTCTGACCCTGATGCCGGGACCTGGCTCTCCAAAGAGGGCGGTGCAATGGGGGAAAACAAACTAGATGATGACCCTGATTCTTTTCCTGAATGTCAAGTCCACGCCACAAAGGCATGACTTCGGCTGCTATCCCTTTCTCCCTTTCCTTCTGTCTGCTGTCCTCAGGAGTGGATGCTCAGGTTCAAACCAGACACGTATTTCAACAACAGCCTTATTGAGTTTAACTCAGTTACGATTGCATTGTCATTGTCTATCATACAGCTCACCCATTTAAAGCATACAGTTCAGTGGTCTTTCACGTATTCACCGATACGTGCAACCATCACCAGAGTCAATTTTGGAACAGTTCATCACCTCAAAAGGAAACTTTCCCTGAGCTCTTCTCTTCTGTTCTCCTCACCGCCCCTCCCGACTCGAAGCAACCACTAACGTACGTTCTGTGTCTATAAATCAGAACGTTTTATGTGTGAGTAACGGGTATGGTGGGGTGTGCGTGTGGGGATCTTTATGTAGGATGAGACCAAGAGAAAAGGCTAGGGAAAACTTCCAGAACAGATAAGAAACTAGCTCTAACATGTGTCAGCATTAAGCTCCACTGCCATCTCTTGAAATCTGGAGGCTGGGAGTCTGGTCAAGTGTTGGTGAGAGCTCTCTCCCTCGCTTGCAGACGGTCAACCTTGTTGCTGTATCTTCGTCTGGGGAGGAGAGAGAGAGAGAAACAGACAGGCAGACAGGCAGATACACACACAGATTTGGTATCTCTTTTTCTAAAGGTACTCATCCCATCAGGAGGGCCCCATCCTGATGATCTTATCTAAACCCAATTATCTTCGGAAGGCCCCGCCTCCAAATCCCATCACCGCACTGGTTAGTGTTGACACATATGAATTTGGTGGCGGTGGGGGGACCCAATTCACTCTAGAGCACCAGTCATCAAAGTTTTCTTCGTGTTAGCGTGAAATCAAAGTATCTGTTTTAGAGAATTCCACTACGTTTCTGAAGTTGGAAAAGTATGTTTATGGCCCTCTGCTTTGGAACATTACTGTCAGTTCTTAAGGATTCCTGTTTGCTTAGAACTGATGGATCTGGAGGAAGATTCTTGGAAATTAGGCCAGACAGAAGTAAAAAGAGGAAGATAGAGTACAACTCTTGGAGGTGAGGGCGGTGTGATCTTTCAGCTATGGCACAAAGATAATGGAGAAGACAGGCACTTAGGAAGGGGTCATTATCTTCCCGAAGGACTGGGTGGAGGGTGGGGTTAAGACGGAAGGTGGGAAGATCCCGAGACGGGCTGAAGGGGAGGAAACTCTAAGCAGAACCCTCCAAGGATGCAGCTGTCTTCACAAGCCTCCTCTTGCAGGGGCAGGGTGGGCACCTGTCTGTGAGCCTCCTCGGTCCCTCTCAGGCTGGTCACGTCTCCACCACGGGTGAAAGGTGGCGACGCTCCGAGTGAGTGTTCTCTGCCAACTAGCCCAGCAAGTTGGCCCTACTTTTTGGAAATTGTTTCTAACCTAGAGTGGCACCTCCATCGTTTTTGTATATGAGAAGGACACTCTACTGGTGAAGACTGGGAATGACAGCAACACATGCAGTTAGATCCAGCCAGGTTTGCAGTGAGAGAGTACTCACATATATGCTTTAGGATTCAAATTCTTCTTGTCCTTCTCCTTCTCCACCTCCTCTGCTTCCTTTTCTTTCTTTCTTTCCCTCCCTCCCTCCTTTCTTTCTTTCTTTCTTTCTTTCCCTCCCTCCCTCCTTTTTTTCTTTCTTTTTCTTTCTTTCTTTCCCTCCCTCCCTTCTTCCTTCCTTCCTTATAATGTGATACCTTAATTCTACATTTCCATAACAAGATATATATTTTTTTTTTAATTTTTTTTTTCAACGTATTTATTTTTGGGACAGAGAGAGACAGAGCATGAACGGGGGAGGGGCAGAGAGAGAGGGAGACACAGAATCGGAAACAGGCTCCAGGCTCTGAGCCATCAGCCCAGAGCCTGACGCGGGGCTCGAACTCACGGACCGCGAGATCGTGACCTGGCTGAAGTCGGACGCTTAACCGACTGCGCCACCCAGGCGCCCCAATATAACAAGATATATTAAGCAAGCAATGGTTATTCCGTGCAGGATATGTGGAAACACAGTATCAAGTTCTCTTGGCATATTTAAATATGATTTCCTCAACAAGGAAGCACGTAGCCTTTTAGTTCTCTGAACAGCAAGGTGCTCTTTCTGTGTGTGGACCCGAGACAATGGCGATCTATCTCCTTTCTGGCATGCAGGCAAGGGGCTGGTTGGTATTTTTTTCAGCTGAACCGTGAAAATACTGACCTACAGAAACCCCCAAGGAGGAGTGTTGACTCTTCAGATGATACATTTCAGTTGCTTCTTGTGATTTTTGATTTGTTACCAGCATGCATAATATATTTTAAAAAATAGATCATAAACACTGGGCTTTGAAAAGAACCTACTTTTTAAATGATGCCATGGAACTGTCAAGAGTTCATTTACTTCATGGAGACCATGTAATGCTGATTAACGATGTTTTATAATCATTGACACTTAAACACATAAAAGATGCAACAAATTTACTAGACGGTCTTTTTTTTTTTTTTTTCAACGTTTATTTACTTTTGCGACAGAGAGAGACAGAGCATGAACAGGGGAGGGGCAGAGAGAGAGGGAGACACAGAACCGGAAGCAGGCTCCAGGCTCTGAGCCATCAGCCCAGAGCCTAACGCGGGGCTCGAACTCACGGACCGTGAGATCGTGACCTGGCTGAAGTCGGACGCTTAACCGACTGCGCCACCCAGGCGCCCCTAGACGGTCTTAATAGATATTTGCATAGATGGCAAATATGTGCACACAGCATTCTTTAAATGTTGCTTTTTATATTGAGTATGAAAATTACTCACTTGTTAAGTTTACGACTGAAATATTTAGTTAACTGAACCAGTAACTCAATTTCTCTTTGGCTCAGGAAATGGCTCCTGCTTTTCACATTATCACATGTCTGTTTTGGAAGTTGATGATTATTTGACTGTTCTCACTGGGTTCACACTGACTTACACCATACCCTCCACATTGCCTTCTTGCTTCCTGTCAGATGCAAGTGGTGTGTGTGTGTGTGTGTGTGTGTGTGTGTGTTCGTGTTGTGAGTTTGTGTATATGTGTATGTGTGTGTTCATGTTGTAAATGTGTGTGTGTGTGAAAGACAGAGACATAGGAGAGACTGAGACTGAAAGACTCTTTCCCTGACTGAGAGAATTTGAATCATTTTCAGGATATTTGCATGTCATTTTTCCATCGTTTGGGTTTTTTTTAAATCCTTCTTTAGCGATATGGAGAGCTGTGTCATTTTTGTGTTGTTGTTGAGCTACAAGGAAAACGTTGGCAGTTCTGACAAGATTACGAAGCCAGAAGAATTTGTGGAGGAAAATATTCTCTTACGTTATATAAGAGCTTTCTTGTTTTGTTTTCTTTGTAAAAGGTCTCAACTCAGTCAGTTATGAAGCTCCTACAAACATTTGTTATTTGAAGAAAAATACATAATGAAATGTATACATACTTAAAAAATACATACTTTTAAGTACGTATACATACTTAAAAAATGATGATCGGGGCACCTGGGTGACCCAGTCAGTCAGGCGTCCAACTTTTGATTTGGGCTCAGGCCGTGATCTGACGGTTGTGGGATCAGGTCCCAAGTCAGGCTTCATGCTGGGTGTGGAGCCAACTTCAGATATTCTCCCTCTCTCTCTCTCTCTCTCCCACCCCCTCTTCCTCTCTCCCTCAAATGTGTGCTCTCTCTCTCTCTCTCTCTCTCTAAAAAAAAAAAAAAGAAGAAGACAGAAAGAAAGAAATTAACATTTTAAAAATGATGATCAGCAAATATTTGTAGTGCCTCCTATGGGCGGTGTTTTGAGTTAGGTGTTCTAAGGCATATGCATGAATAACATAAATAAGACACCGAAACATGTGCATGGTGTTTCCTTTGCATCGTTCCCAAAAGGGATATACAGTGAGAATTTCATGAAACAATTGACGGTCTTTGTAAGTGAGTGCTGTAGTATATACATAGAGCAGTACAGATAGTCTCCAATTTAGAACGAATTGGTTCCAGAAATCCATTTGAAAATTAGTTGTTTGGTAATCAGAAAGCATTTCCCTATACTAAAAATCTTATATTGGGTAGGTTCCTAGGCTTGTCCATAAGAACTTTTTTTTAAACTTTTTTAAATGTTTATCTATTTTTGAGAGAGGGAGAGTGAGTGGGGGAGGGACAGAGAGAGAGAGGGACACACAGAAACAGGTTCCAGGCTCCAAGCTGTCAGCACAGAGCACAAAGTGGGCCTCGAACCCATGAACCATGAGATCATGACCTGAGCCGAAGGCGAACTCCGACTGAGCCACCTAGGCGTCCCTGTGAAATTCTTTAGCTCATAAATTTAAGCCTAAACTAAGATGTAAATTGAAATTACATTCCTTTTCAAAGGCACTTAACCTGCTTTTGTACCATTTCAGTGATTTAATGAGCAGACCTGCCCCTAGGGTGTGAGGGAGTCCTAGGTTAGTATTTTTGTATGTGGTGGGGGGGGGGGGGCGCACCTGTCTGTATAAGCCATTTGAGTTATACAAAATCAGAGTGTCAGCACTATTCTAATGCACAGTCTCATCTGATCACATGAGAAAATTACCACACTGGCCAGCAAGGATTATGCACTTGTCAGGTTGCCCTCTGAGCACCAGGACTTAGCCATGGCACTCTGGGATGACCCCACGGGTGTATGTTCTACAACTCCTTGGGGCATCTGGCTGATCTTACAGTGTGAGGAAACAGTATAGGTTTGGGGACCCCCAGAAGGTGAGAAATGGGGAGCTGGGAGACAGATAGGTCCTGGTGCAGGCTCAGGGGTTTGCCTGTCCCAAGCACCAGAGCAGACTCTAAAGAACAGGAACCCCTGAGTCCTGGTTCCGGACAAGGTCTCCCGCTTGCCCGACTCTAAGAGTGATAATGACAGTGACAGTGCCTCGATGGGAAAGTGCATCGTCAGTTTCAAATCAGAGCACCCATAATACATTTCTGATATACCTGGCACATTGTAGATACTCATTATATGTGCTGAAGGAATAAATACATGCTTTGAAGATAAAGTGCTCCTTCACATAAAAGGGTAGTTTTGAGCACCAGTGGTTGCTCAGGATTGCACAAGAAAAGACATCTTTCTTTGTGGGTGGGTCACTGCTCAGTTGTTTTAGAAAGGGAAGGTTATATCTTGAAAAAAAAAATCTTATGAAGCTTGACTTTACTTCCTTGGTGCTTCGTAATCAGCTAATTTCAAATTTTAATAAACTTCGAAAACAAAATGCCTTATGCCACACATGAGAAAATATGTCTTGTGGGGTCTCAAGTCTATGCTAGGTCTTGTCAGTGATATTTTGGCCATAGCGGAGCTAGCGTGAGGTTTCCCATAGGGCTCTTATTAATATCTGCAGTTTCTTCTCCTGGAAACTTCTCAGCCATTTTTTATGAGCCTAAAAATATTAGGGAAGCCGGCAGGATGATGAATTGAGTGTGTTTGTGGGTTTCTGTCATCCTTCAGAGCCAGGGAATGTTAATGACTGGATGAACGTCCATTCCCTCAGCCACGTGCTAGGAAGAGTTTTGTTTTTAGCATGTTCCAGAAATCCCCTGGCAGATACTGAGGCAGATATTACAATAAAACAGAGTTACTAATCTATTTTCCATGCCTGCTGATTTTTATGTCCCTTGTGCAGTACCTTTCTCCAGCCACCGGTAGGTGGTTTACTTGTGTGTGCTTCTAGAACAGAAGAGACCAAACACTGAGAACCTCAGGCTTCCCCTGATGTTTTATGTTGTTTTTTTTTTATTAATATCTTTTAAAAATTTATTCTTGAGAGAGAGAGATAGAGCATAAGTGGGGAGGGGCAGAGAGAGAGGAAGAGACAGAATCTGAAGCAGGCTCCAGGCTCCAAGCTGTCAGCACAGAGCCCAACACGGGGCTCAAACTCACGAACCATGAGATCATGACTTGAGCTGAAGTCGGACACTTAGCTGACTGAGCCACCCAGGTGCCCCTCCTCTGATGGGTTATGAGTCCAAGATGTCAAGTCTCAAGATGTCAAGACCAAATATATATCAGAAATGGTTAGGCACTAATTCTTCAAACTGAATGGAAAATACAAAATGGTCCCTATAATTCTTTTGCATTCCTCTATAGAGAAAAATTCCTTCTTCACAGCCTGATAACACTTAATGCTAAAATAATGCAGTATTGGGGCGCGTGGGTGGCTCAGTCAGTTAAGCCCCTGACTCTTTTTTTTTTTAATGTTTATTTATTTTTGAGAGAGAGAGAGAGAGAGAGAGAGAGACAGAGCATGAGTGGGGGAGGGGCAGAGAGAGAGGGAAACACAGAATCCGAAGCAGGCTCCAGGCTCTGAGCCGTCAGCACAGAGCCCGACGTGGGGCTCGAACTCACGGACCGTGAGATCACGACCTGAGCTGAAGTTAGACGCTAAACGACTGAGCCATCCAGGCGTCCCAAGCCCCTGACTCTTGATTTTAACTCAGGTCATGATCTCACGGTTTGTGAGTTCGAGCCTCACATCGGGCTCTGCACTGACAGTATGGAGGCTGCTTGGGATTCTCTCTCTCTCTCTCTCTGCCGTTTCCTAGCTTTCTCTCTCTCTCCCGAAATAAATAAATAAACATAAAAAATTGTACATCCTCATTAGAAGAAAATTATCCAGAGGACTATGGATAATAACAAACCAAAAAATTCAACCTGTCTTAGTGCCACAGAAAGCTGCACAATACACCCCCCGCCACCATTAGCCCCAAGTGGGCTAGAACAAAGCTGTTTTAAGCAACTACAGAAGCACACGTCTTTCTATGGTGCAAGTCACTGGGAGTGACATGGAGAGCAGAGTCTTTCTCACCCGCGGAAAGTTCTGGGAAATATACCTTCTGGCCAACAGTTCTACCATTTTTAGAATATTATAATAATTATATAGAAATCCCATTTAAACATAAGGTATGTAGAATATCCCTGAAGATAATCTTTTGTAATGAAGGGAATGGCTTCCTTTTCTCCATGTTTCCCACTTCTTTCTTTCCCTTTTGTGTGTGTCGGGAAGTAACTTTTCCAATCAAAGTTGAGTAAGGAGTGCCACAAGGGACAGTTTAAAAAAAATTTTTTTTAATGTTTATTTTGGGGAAAGAGAGACATAGCGTGAGTGGGGGAGGAGCAGAGTGAGAGGGAGACACAGAATCTGAAGCAGACTCCAGGCTCGGAGCTGTCAGTGCAGAGCTCAATGTGGGGCTCAAACTGACAAATTCCAAGTTCGTGACCTGAACTGAAGACGGACGCTTAACCAACTGAGCCGCCCAGGAGCCCCAACAAGGGACAGTTTTTTATTTTTTTTTTTAATTTTTTATTTAAAATTTTTTTTTCCACGTTTTTATTTATTTTTGGGACAGAGAGAGACAGAGCATGAACGGGGGAGGGGCGGAGAGAGAGGGAGACACAGAATCGGAAGCAGGCTCCAGGCTCCGAGCCACCAGCCCAGAGACCGATGCGGGGCTCGAACTCACGGAGCGCGAGATCGTGACCTGGCTGAAGTCGGACGCTTAACCGACTGCGCCACCCAGGCGCCCCAAGGGACAGTTTTTTAAAGCATAGTAAGTGATTAGTAAACTCTTCTATTCTGGCACATTTCTGTAGTGGGAGAAATGGACAGCTTTTGTAGCCATCATATCCATACAAGTTATTGGCTAAATCACTCTTAATAAACACAATGCAAGTCCTTTGTAGCAAGCACTCATTTTGAAGTTTTAGCATATTGGATTGTTAAAGATAGAAATAACAATTTGAGAACAAATTCTATGTTGAATACGTGTCTTACAGTACTTGACTTGACCTTTCCAACTAATACTGAGGTATTTCCAGTAATCAGACTCTATTTTGGTTGTGCAGAATTCAATCGCATTGAGAAGAGGTTAAGTTTATCATTCCTTTTCCAATACACTTTTAAACAAAACCGTCTACAGTGACAAAACTATAGTTTCTTACTTTGCAGACTGACTCTTTTCAGTTTGATGGTTCATTTATTCACTCATTGATTTATTCATTCATGACTTTGGGAATGACCTTAAATCAAAACCAGGGCACAATATTTAGTTGAGTGAAAGTGACTTCTGTCAGAGCTGAACGTACAAGGCCCAGATAGTTATCCTTCTGACTGTTGATTCCCATCTAAGGCTAGAACTTGAGCGTCCTTGATAAGTACGCAGATTAGATAGTGTTCAGGCGGTTTCTCTAAATGTCACAGTTACAGCCAACTTCTGGCAGGTACAGGAGAAAAAACTAGACTCTCTGATGAAGACTCAGGATACTGAGTGAAGGCAGAACCTTACGTTTTGACGATTACGAGAATAGGTGGTGGTGAATGGAGCCCAGTTTAGCAGGCCGAGGAGACACGGTAGGTTGTAGACCACGAACCTCGACAAGGAACTGGGTCCCCAGGGTTTCCACAGGCCCAGCCAGTAGTTTCTTTAGTAAGAAGCCTTGATTTTGTTCCAGCCTTGAACAAATGGCCTGTTGTCTCTAGAGTTTCATACGGCGACACAGTGATTTTCAATACAAAAGTTTCCTTTTTCATCAGGGGAGTTTGCTTTCAAATGGAATTGTGTATAAAATGCTTGTGTATGAAATAGCAAAAGCATTGCTGCTTTTGTTGAAAGAAGGTGGAGGGCCCAGCACAGAAGAAATTTGGTAGCGGAAATTTCTTGAAGCAGCTCTGCCAGTCACTCACCACTGTCAGGACACCTTAGTGATGTTCTTATGGATTATTCTATTATTTGGTTACAGACCAAGTTAATTACAAAATATAGATCCAGGAAACGGAATGGTGGATTTAATGATGATGACGTGAGTTTTGGAGACCACCTAGCAAAAATGATGATTTTATTTGTGTTGTGGTTAGGGTAGTCGCTGGCAATGCAGTGAAGTCACATCAGACGTGAATTCAAATGTATGTGCTCAGCTAAGAAGCAAAAACAAACAAAACTCAGAAAGAAATCGAAGAAAAACTATGTAAGATTTATACAAAGTACAGTAAAGCCTTGGATTGCGAGTAACTTGTTCCGTGAGTGCTCTGCAAGACAAGCAAACATTTCTAACACATTTTAACTTGATAAAGGAGCGGTGTCTTGTAACATGAGTGCTATGTGATGCTGAATGTCACAGGATCACAACTGAGCCACTGGTTCTTGAAATTCGCTTTGATATCTGGGTGCTTTGGATTACAAGCATGATTCCAGAAGGAATTAGGCTCGCAGACCTAAGTTTTACTGTAAACTCTAAACCTTTGTCAAATGACAGAAAAGGAAACCTAAATAAATCCTAATGGCATTTTCTTGAGAAATTTGTCAATCTGTTTCTGAAATTCATCTGGGAAGAAAATGTACAAAACAGCCAATGTCACCCAATTAGACATTAAGCATACAGTTAAGCATTAGTAATTAAAACAATATCCCGCAGGGGCGCCTGGGTGGCGCAGTCGGTTAAGCATCCGACTTCAGCCAGGTCACGATCTCGCGGTCCGTGAGTTTGAGCCCCGCGTCGGGCTCTGGGCTGACAGCTCAGAGCCTGGAGCCTGTTTCGGATTCTGTGTCTCCCTCTCTCTCTGCCCCTCCCCCGTTCATGCTCTGTCTCTCTCTGTCCCAAAAATAAATAAACGTTGAAAAAAAATTAAAAACAAAACAAAACAAAACAAAACAAAAAACAATATCCCGCATAGGAACAGATCAGTGGAAGAGAATAGAGTTCCAAAGCTGACCCACGATAAATAGAGATTTATGTAGATTTAAGGTGGAATATTAAATAAATGGTGGGCAGATTGTTTATTTCCCAACTGTAAGAAATAAAGAATATTAAGGCCTTTCCGTATACCAAAAATACGCAGTTAAAATGACTTTCAGATGGACTATGGATTTAATTGGAAAAAACAAATGCATCAAAGTAGTAGAATAAAATATAGGAAAGTACAAAGAAAACAGGCATTTAAAAAAATTACTGCTCACCCTCACTACTACTCAGGGAGATGAAAATTAAAACAGTCAAACACTATTTTTGCCCATTGGGTTTACCGAAAACCAATAATGTCCAGTGGTGGTAAAGACTGGGGAACACACACACTCTCATTTGTGACTGGTGAGGGTGTGAATTGGTATGGCCTCGAGGGAATGATATTTTTGTTGAAGCTGTTATAATTTATAGCCATTCCACCCACACACATTTGTCCCAGAGAAAGACTTGGACTTTTGCCCAAAGTTGTATATACGAGAACGTTCATTACGGCATTGTTTGTGAAAGTGAAACGTTGGGAGCAGTGGGGAGTGGTTACACAGCCGCGGTACCACAGACTACACAGCAGTTGTAACTACGGAGCAGTTAGGCAGGAATGAGGTAGAGCTGCCTGTATTGCCAGCGAGAGCCTGCCAAGACAGATTTTTTAAGTTAATAAAACAAGTTGAAGAACAATATGCATGGCATGACACCATTTGTGTGAAAGGTATCACCATATAATTATAGTGTGTATTAATGGGTACCTATATCCTTTAAGTATATTGAGAAAGGTCTGGAAAGATACATACCAGATTGATTACAATGCTGGTTGTTTTTTTAAGTTTATTTATTTGTTTTGAGAGAAAGAAGGGGAGGGGGGAAGGGGCAGAGAGTGAGGGAGAGACAGGATCTCAAGCAGGCTCTGCGCTGTCAGCATAGAGCCTGATGCGGGGTTCAATCTCATGAACCACGAAATCATGACCTGGACTGAAATCAAGAGTCATTTGCTTAACCAAGTTGCCACCCAGGTTCCCCAACGATGTTTTATCTCTGCAGAGGGGAATGAATTGGGGTCTGGGTGATGGTGGTGGTGGGATGGGGCTGGTAGTCAAAGAGGACATTGTATGTTTGGCATTATTATATATTATTTGGCACAAGAAATTCAATAAGGATGTGCTTATTTCTTATGCAGTTAAATGTTATTTATTTTTTAAAAAAACAAGGAAAAATAGCAACTAAAAAGATGATATAATTATCATTTGATTAATTCAGAAAGCTACAAGACTGAGAAATAAAACCATGATCCTCACATGAGGAGAGTCTGTTCAAGTCTGAGAATATATGTCCTGGCCATTCATCCTCAATGCAGAGGACTCTTTTTAGCTTTGAACTACCTTTAATGCCTCCAGGAAAGTGGCCTGCGATGACGTTGGACACAGCCATGTCCTTACTTCGGCAGCAAAGTGTGCATGTCGCATGTTTTAGAATGAGCAAATATCTGAGAAGCATTCCATGGTGTATCCTTTCATTATTTCAACTTATTTATCCACTTGTAAGGCTGCCATGAACTCCAGGAAACATAAACACACAATGAATGAGTCCCCCATGTTGTGCAAATTGGAGGCTTCTGTTCCTTGGTAATAGAGTCCTAAACCATAACTCCCATTACATCATTTGCACATCCTAACTCCGCCTTAGTTCCCCTCCCCTCTTTTCATAAACACCTCATTGGGAAATTGTTTAGTAATGTTTTCTTCTGGGATTTTGCCATTCAGGATGCTGGAAGAATAATGCTATAGATACCTGTAGCCTTCAGTACTGTTTGGTGTCCCGGGCAGGAACAAGGGATGTCTGGCTCACCTTTCTCTGTTTACTGGGAGGTGTTTGAGCCATAGGGAGGGCACAGGCTTTGTTCAGATCTCAGCTCAATTATTTACCAACTGCGCGACCTTGGGCAAATTCCTTAACTTCTCTAATTTGGCTTTTAGCAGTCTCTCGCACTGCATTAAAAACAAAACGGAGAACAAACTGAGGGTTGATGGGGGGTGGGAGGGAGGGGAGGCTGGGTGACGGGTATTGAGGAGGGCACCTTTTGGGATGAGCACTGGGTGTTGTATGGAAACCAATTTGACAATAAATTTCATATATTGAAAAAAATAATAAAATAAAAATAAATATATAAATAAAAATAAAAACAAAACAAAACAGGGGCGCCTGGGTGGCTCAGTCGGTTGAGCGTCCGACTTCAGCTCAGGTCACGATCTCACGGTTCTGAGTTCGAGCCCCACATCAGGCTCTGGGCTGATGGCTCAGAGCCTGGAGCCTGCTTCCGATTCTGTGTCTCCCTCTCTCTGCCCCTCCCCCATTCATGCTCTGTCTCTCTCTGTCCCAAAAATAAATAAACGTTGAAAAAAAATTAAAAAATATATATTATTTTGAGCGATTATAAATACATTATATGTCGATGCGAGAAAAAATAAGTACAGAAAAACATAAAGAAGAAAATAAAAATTACCCACACCTGCCAGGCAGAGATAACCACTATTAACATTTTTGCAATTACCCTTGTTCATTTGCACATATATAGCATAATATCAACACATTCTTAAAAATTGGGAGTATAATGAGATTACGGTTTTATAGCTGGTGTTTCACAATATGGCATCAAAATCTCTTTGGTCACTTTTATATAATGACAGTTCTCTTATAGTATGATTTGTCAGTCTTTTTCTTTTTAATTTTTGCTTTTTGTTCATGTCTACAACAGGACCATGAGGATATTCTACTATGCTGTCCTCCAGATTGAACTTAATTGTTTGGTTTTCACACGTAGCTCTACAGCTATCTGGGGAGGGATCCTACAGTACCCGTGCACCTCCCAATACAGATCCTGGTCTCTTATTTATTTTTGTTCCTTTGGTCTATTCAACTATCTTTGTGGGAAATTCACTTTGTCTTGATAATTGTTACATTATAATAAGTTGCAGTACATTCTTCCTGTGAGTGTGCTCTAATTGTATCTTACGAATTTTGATGTGTCATATTTTTACCATTTGATTCAAAATATTTTCTGATTTCAGTGTGATTTCTCCTTTGATCTGCAGTATTTTTAAACGTGTGTTGTTTAAATTCTAAATATTTGGGGATTTTAAGATGTCTCTTCTTGTAATTTATTTCTAGGTTAATTCCATTGTGGTTAGAGGTCACGGTGTGTATAATTTCAATCTTCTCAACATTATTTTGGTACGTTTATATTCAGGTAAATTTTAGTAAATGGTCTATGTGTGCTTGAAAAGTATCTATATGTATTCTGCAGTTGTTGGCTATACTGTTCTCTATATAAGTCAGGTGGTTTAAGCATGTTGTTTTGATCCTCTCTATCCCTACTCTTTTGTTTCTTTCTTTCTTCTCTTAGCTCCTCAGGGAAGGTTGCTAAAATCTCTCACAGTTTTTCTATTTCTCTCTACTATTGCCAATTCGTGCTTTACATATTTTGAGGCTATAGTGGTAGATACATAAGTTTTTAATTTGTTATGTCGTTCTGGTGACTTAATCCTCTTACAGTTATGAAATGACCCTCTTTATAACTGTTAATGCTTATTGTATTAACATCTACTTTGTCTGATATTAATATAGCCTTCCTTTTGATTATTGTTTGTCTAGTGTGCACTTCTCCGTTCTTTAATTTTTGGCCATATTGTGCTTATATTTAAAGTATGTCTTTTATAAGCAGCATAATGGTTTACAAAAGTCAAGTCTGACCAACTTTGTCCTTTCATTGGAGTATTCGGTAATTTTTTTAATATAAATACTGACATATTTGTGTTTATATCTTACATTTTATTATTTGTTTTCTATTTAACCCAGCTGTTCTAGATTCTTTCTCTCTCCTTTCTTACTTTTGTAGAGATTGAGAAACTTCTTTTATTCCAACCCCACCTCCACCTCATTAGTTTGTTATGCTTCTTCTATTACTCTGTTAATGCTTCCCCCTGGAAATCACAATGTGGATTTCTGGCTTACTTGATTCTCTGCGAATTTTACTCTTCACACTTCCTTGGCCATGTAAGGACACTTTAACTTCATTTATCATTTGTCTTTTGTGCTACTGTTGTCATGCATTTTAATTCCATGTACTTTGCCACATAATATTTTGAAATTTTCCAAACATACAGAAAGTTGAAAGATTTTTACAGCGAACACCGATATACCCAGCACCTAGATTCCACCACTGACATTTTACAATTCTTCTTCCATCACTACAGAATGGTCTTCTTTATTTCCAGTGACATTCCTTGTCTTGAAATCTCAGCCTCGAGTTTACTAAATCTCTGCTTATTCTTCCTAACAGAAGAACACATTTAACCCCATTTCTTAGCACAATCCCATTGGCAGCTGTTGAATGAACCCTTGCGGGTTATTAGAGGTGTAGCTTTGCCAGGCAGACTACAAAACAAATAACTCTCAGATGTAGAAACAAAGCCAAGTCACCTCTTGGAGGGTGAGTTTATGAGAAACCCAAGTGGTGGCTACAAATATAAGCATTTTGCAAAGGTTGATCTGGGAGGTGTCCTAAGATTTGGGGAAGATTTAGCGCTGTGATTTATTGGATAACTACATCAAAATTAATGTAAAGGAGTGCTCCAAGAGAGGGAAGCATGTTGTTGGATGTAGTCCTGTCCTTGCTTGCTGATTTTCTTTGCTTAATTAATTAATTCAGGAACCGTCTGATTGACTAATTGTATATCCTTAATTTTATAGTTGGCATTGCTGATGAGATGATGTATGTTGAATTACTGTAAGCAAAAAGTTGCTTTGCTTTTGATTCCAATTCATCCTAATGATACATGTTCATGTTTTTACTGGGCTTGAGCTAAATCATTACATTAGTGGAACTGCCATCAGAGATTGCTATAAACATTTCCGTTACACTAATTGCCATGATTTAGTCCAATTCTATGTGAAAACTAAATAGCAAAATGACCCTCTTATAGACATTAGGGTTGTTTTTTTTTTTTTGTTAGAACACAAAAATATCCCCATAATTGCCTGATAGACTGTGTTTAATCTATAAAAGTGGAATTCTAAAATAAAATGATGGCAGTAGTTTGACATGAAGGGGGCATATTTGATTTTAAGAATGTTGTCATTTATGTTTATATGGTTATGAGTTGCTGGGATTGTTTGTTGTTGTTCTTTTGCCTGTGGGCCTATGCCAAGGGCTTACATAAGAGACCAGGATTTGTACTGGGAGGTGTACGTGTGCTGCAGGATTCCTCCCTACCTAGTTAGAACTTTAACTGACACACAGGGCTACCTCCGAAAATATAAAAAGGTCATCATCAGTGCCTTTGGACGCACACCAGAGACTGGTAGAACACAAGTCTTAGTTAATTATCTATTAAGCCTGCAGGGTGAGTTGGGTGTCGGGGACTGACTGAAATATTAAGAGATGTATTGATTATGGTTAGGATTTTGCAGCCATCAGAGATTATCTATACTTTGAATAAATGTGATTGGATGTACGTGTGTGATATTGACTAAGGATTCCCTTGCATAGAGAAGGGAAAGAATACCATCTTGTGATCTTCTTTTAGAAACCTCTTGATCCTTTTTTTTCCCCTCTCTCCTCCCTCCCCCTTTCCTTCCCTTCCTCTCTTGCTTCCATCACTGAAGTTTCCCCTTATGCAGAGTCTCTCTTTTCTCAAGTTATGTTTTCTTTTTCTTTCTGTTTGCATATGTGTGTGTTTTCTTATCTTTATTTCCTGTTAGGAGCTTTCCTTGGATGGCTGATATGCTCAGTTATCTGCTGATATTTAAGAACAGGGAGAAAAAGATTCTTGGAAGCTCTGAAGAGTGAGGTGGGTATGGCCCCTGGGCATTTCACGTAGGGTATGGGTTTCCAAACTTCCTTGACCTGAAGTCTTAGTTATTTATTCACAGCGCACTAGGCCTAAAGAGATCCTTTCTAGTTCTGTTTATTAGATAGTTAGGTCCAAAGAACTGAATACTGGTGGTTTGCATGGCGAGCAATAGACATTGCTGTTTCACTTCAAAATTCAAAACATCCCACAGTGCTCTTGTGAGTTCACTGTGGTGCCCCATGGTGCCTTAAGGCATGGTTTTGGAAAAGCCACTGTGGGTGGCTCAACTGGAAGAGCTTATCAGTTGGGAAGTTTCAGCTCAGGTCATCTGGCTGGGCCTTTGTCTGAGCAGCGGAGGTCTAGGACCTTTATTTACTCTAGTGGCTTTATGCAATAATGTGGAAATGCATCAGAGATAGCTTTTTGAAAAGACTGTACAGTATTATTTAATCTATGGAAACTAGACCTTCTTTATCAGTATGCAACAATACCACACACATATTTCTTTGGGTTGGGCTAGAAGGCCACAGTACCTTTTTTGTGGTGTCTTTAGTAGCTTATTAGTCACCTTGTAGGTGACTCTCCTTCCCTAGACGCAACCTCAATTGTCGCTGTGGCCTGGATGTGGTATGAGAGGTCTCACGGAAACATAATCCAGAGAATCTGGCCAGAGTCTAAGGCTTCCAGGGTTAGGAGAGTGGAAGGACCACCACACTAGCAACAGGTATCATCAAGCTATGAAAGCTCAGGGGTTTATACGGACTGACTCGTATATGTTGTTCCTACATTTGATTGGTGCACACGTGCTCTATGCTACTCATATTTCTGGTTGTAGGTTTAACATGAATGCAGATTAGTCAAAATAACATACTTCACAAGATATGGAACCTTCACTGGACACAAGCGGCTCTTGTGGACTGCCTGATAAGGTGTTGTGACCAGAAGTAGGGATTGAGAACCATGATTCCTACACACAGACACTATATGGCGTCCCTTCTGCTGGACTTCATCTTGGGCTATCACATTCCCAGAGAAGTTTCTCCCATCTTCTCCCAGGGAGTGGATACCTGACAGCCAGTAGTCTGGAACTGAGTGGGGAAGCAGTCTGGGGTCTTGGCATTCAGGGTACCTTCCTTTGCTGTTCCTGTTTGATACACACACTTCCATCATGCTTGGGGTCTCTGAGTCTGAGACCCTTTATTTTATTCTCTCTCAAGAGATTAACCCCCCAGACATCTGCTGGGGCTGAGAGGGACATTTGTCCAGGAGCCTGTAGAAGAGGGGACACTGGGAAGGGATTACTCCTCAAACAACTCTGCACTAATCTACCCCTTCACCCCACTTCCAGATGCATCTGATGCAATAGATTTATAAACCTTTTGCATATTCTACTGTGTGGATCACATTAGTTCTTGGCTTTCATCCCTGCTGACGTAGGATTCAGCTTTCCAGTTCAGCTAAGTTCATCCGTTTTCCAACATCCCACATTTTGTTTTTGTTGTCTTCCCCTTCATTTTTCCATCTTTGTATGTTTATCTGTTTGCTTGTTTGTTTTAAATCTCTGTGCTAGAGTTTTTGTGTGTGTGTGTGTTTTGTTTGTTGTTTGTTTTGTTTTGTTTTGTTTTGGGGGAGAGCGTGCACTCATGCACAGGAGCAGAGGAGGGGCAGAAGGTAACAGTGAGAATCCCAAGAATCCCCTGATGCAGGGCTCATATGACCCGTGAGATTATGGCCTGAGCTGAAATCAAGAGTGAGATGCTTGGACGCTTAACTGACTAAGCCACCCAGGTGCCCCTCTGTGCTGCAGTTTCAGTGTGATTTAGGGAGTCAGATTAGACATGCATCTATCACATCTGCATTCATTCGTTCTTGAGAATCTTCATGTGTGAGGGCTTGACTGAGTGTTAGGATCTTAAAAGGGGGAAGACAAAGTCTTTGACACTAAGTAGCTCACGATTTTATGGGAGGTGGGGAGGATCAACCGTGTTAATAAATACTTAGCTTGGTCCACCAGTGGATGAACTGATAAAGAAATTGTGGTATATGTATATACAATGGAATATTATTTAGCCACAAAAAGGAATGAAATCTTGCCATTTGCCATAACATGGATGGGCCTCAAGGGCATTACGCTAAGTGAAATAAGTCAGACAGAGAAAGACATCTCTTTTATATATGGAGTCTAAAAAAATCTATCTATAAAGGGAACAAAGCTCATAGAAACAGAGAGTAGGTTGAAGCAGAGGGTGGGGGACAGGAGAAATGGGTGAACTGTTTTTGTTTTTACTTTAAATAAGTTGGATAAGAAAAATGAAATAACTTGCACACAGTGATAAGAGTACATGTGGAATAACAGTTAGGCACTGCTTAATGTGAGTCTTTGGATGAACAAGGGGGAGAAGGCATTAAAAACAGGGAGGAACAGGTTGTTTGGTAAGCCTCAGGTACATGGGGGTTCTGACTTTGAGCAACTTTGGGCAACTAATTCACTGGACCCCTGCCACACCACGGTATCCTAGGACTGCTCCCCTTCCTGGTCTCTCAAACCTGATTCCATCCAGCTCCAAGCTCCTCAACTCCTGACTTTGCTTCCTGACACCATATGTCCTTTGGACTCAATGCTTTGCTTGAGAGTCCTAAGAATGCTGTTAGGCTCCTTTTGTTTGTTTGTTTTAATGTTATTTAGTTTTGAGAGAGAGAGAGAGAGCATGGGGGTGGGTGGGGGGAGGGCAGAGAGAAAGGGAGACACAGAATCCGAAGTAGGCTCCAGGCCCTGAACTACCAGCACAGAGCCTGATGCAGGGCTCGAACCCACGAACTGTGAGATCATGACCTGCGCTGAAGTCGGACGCTTAACAGACTGAGCCACCCAGGTGCCCCTCCTTTTTTTAAATGTTTATTTTTAAGAGAGAGAGAGAGTGCGTGCAAGATCAAGGAGGGGCAGAAAGAGAGGGGGACAGAGGATCTGAAGTGGGCTCTGCTCTGACAGCAGAGAGCCTGATGCAGGGCTGGAACTCATGAACCATGAAATCATGACCTGAGCTGAAGTCAGATGCTTAATCAACTGAGCTGCTCAGGCACTCCTCTTTATTGAGATTCTTGATAGCCATTTGGCCACATTCCCTCTTGTCCCCTCTGAGAAATTCCTCCTCCAAGTGGGGAAGGCCAAAAACTCTGTGTCAGTCTTCCATAGCACCTTGCTTCTGGCCCTCTAGGAAGAAAAGACAGGGTTAGTACATCAACTAGGAAGTGATCAGGGTGGTAGTTGGGTTTCTCACAACAATTCTCAAGGAGAGGGTAAGGGCAGGTGAAGGAAGGTTAAGGCCAAAGGACAAAGAGAGAGCCATGCTGGAATCCAGGAATCCAGTTAGGCTTCAGGTTCAGAGACAAAGCAACTCTATGAATTTTGGAGAATGGCTTCCCTTTTGGTCAGGATTACCTCGGAGACTGGATGTGGCTAAGCCTATAGGTGAGGCATTTGCAAAGCCTACAGCTGAAAAAGCAAGGACAAGGCACACAAAAAAGGGCTCACAAATATTATCCCAGTTGTTTTAGGTACCATGGGGTCCTTTGTCACCCTCTTCATTTGGGATTCTGTGTCTCATTCTGCTATGTCCCTCCCCATCCTCTCTTATATGGGGAGTGAATTTTTTAAGTAAAATAAGCTATGGAGTTCTGCCACACAAGGTAGTCAGTGTTAATAAGAGAGATGTTTGTTCTATGGGTGGCCCACTCAGGAGAATTTGAGACTCCAGGACAGAAGATACTTGTAATTCAATTACAAAGGGGTGTAGGACCCAGAGGGAGGTAAGAGAGGCAGGAGAAGGAGAAGGAAAGAAGGCTGAGGGAGAGGACTTTCTGGTACCCATGAGAGAGGAAGATGTGCAGCTAGACCAGAAGACAAGGAGCTGTAAAGCAATGTTTGTGCTTCCTCTGGACTCTGGATCCTTCTGGATTTTTCCTGTTGGACTGAGCTCTCTAGACTTTATTGTGAGTTAGAGGCAGCTCTAATTTTTTTCATGTATGAGTGAGTTCTTTATTTTCTTCCTTCCTTCCTTTTTTCTTTCTTTTTCTCTTTCTTTATTCCTTCCTTCTTCCTTTTTTCTTCCTTCCTTCCTCCCTCCCTCCCTTCTCTTTTCTTTCTTCTTTCTTTCTTTCTTTCTCTCCTTCCTTCCTTCCTCCCTCTCTCCCTTCTCTTTTCTTTCTTTCTTTCTCCTTCCTTCCTTCCTTCCTTCCTTCCTTCCTTCCTTCCTTCCTTCCTTTTAGCATGTATGTGAGTGGAGAAGGGGCAGAGAGAATCCTAAGCAGGCTTCATAATGCCAGTGCAGAGCCTGACATGGAGCTCCATCCCACAATCATGAGATCATGACCTAAGCTGAAATCAAGAGTCAGATGCTTAACTGACTGAGCCACCCAGGTGCCCCTGAGTGAGTTCTTTAAAAAGGCCTTAGACTTCCTTTTTCTAACCCTTCCCTTTTCTCCATAGCTTCCTTTTACCTCAGGTTACCTCTCAGTGTCAGGTATGAAAGTATATGAGTCTTCACTAGCACTTAGAGTACTTGATAGTGCTTACAGTACTTAAGGACTATACTTAACGATTTCTTCCAGGTATAACCCAAATGTCTTGGTTTTTACCCTCAGGTGAGGACAATTTAGTTCAGTCCCATGGATGCAGTCTGCCTGCCTAGATTCAGAGATTCTAGTGTTTTACAAATCTGCCTGTGCATGAGAATGTCCCCAGGCATTCCCCATGGTGCTGAGTGTCCACGTAACTCAGCACTACTTGTCACTCATTGTCCTGGCCCCAAGCCCCAGTGATTTGAGCTGGTGATGGTCCCCATTGCTCCAGCTACTTCAAGACCACAAGGGTCTTTCTTGGAATGCTTTCTATTGGAAGTTCCAGCTCAGGTTCATTGAACCCCAAAGTGTTTCAACTTTGGAGCCCAAGGACCTGCCCAGCATGGAACTGAAAAAGCAATTGACTTAGGGCACTTTCTCTCCAGGGCAAATACAAGCCACCCAGTGCCTGAGTACAACCTGGGGCTACCCACAGCCTCTAATGAGTGCCAGGACCACCAGACTTCTCCAGGCTCAGGCCACTGGTTGAGCCTTACTTACCATTCAGGCACCTTCTTTGATTATGCTGCATTATGTCTCAGGGGCTCTGTGGTTCTTATTGTGACTCCTCCAGTCTTCACCCTTGGGCCAGGTCCCCAGCACTTCAGGCCATCAGATGCTGCTCTATGTGCCTGGACTCCTCTGCCCCTCAATCCATACGTGAACCAGTGAGCACACAGGTATGTAACAGAAGGAGCCCAGGGCACTGCCTGACTCACCCTTAATGAAACAGGCAACGGTAGACCCCACATATTATACGGATATTTGCCCTTGAAGTTTGAGCTTCTACTGAAATCGCCTGTGTCTCTCCTTAGTAAAGGAAACAACACATGATGGACTACTCTTGTGGGTCGAAGCCCTTGAAATCCCACCCCAATCCCATGGAGAATCTTCTTTTAGTATGACTCTTTCCCCCTTTGCTTTCTTTCTCTTTCAGATTCCTGCATGCCAGGCCATAGACAGCCATGGTCAGGTTCAACTTCCTTGTTTTCTCTGCTTCAAGTCCAGCTGAGAGAAAAGGATCTTGCATACTAAGTGCATCTTCCATCTTCCCACTTAGAAGTTCTTCAGAAGCAAAGCCAAAGCCTAGCTGCAGAAGGCAGTTGATTTATTCTAACATATGCTTCATGTAACTTGAGATGTTGAAAAACTCAGATAGCTGCACCGAACTGAACACAGTCAGGAAACCCCGTGGTCACCCAACACATGTAATTTAGAGGAGTGGATTAGTCAACCTGGGACTAGGCACCTTCATGCATGAATATGGGGATGTGCTGCCAAGATATGTCCTATGTGTCTATTGAAGCAGGACTCCAAAATTAGAAAAATGCAAATGGCCGTGGTGCATGGGCACAATGGCAGGATGGGCCCTTGCCAGTTCGGCTGGCTCCCCACTACAGTCCCAGGCCATGGCTTCCATGGGGCCGAGCACTGATTGAAGGAAGGAAGAGGATTCCATTGGACAAAGCTAGGACGAGCTGGTGTATAGTCTAAATAGATAATAAATTAATGAAGGCATGTGTGTGACGGATGAGAAGGAACAATCTAACATTACTCACACCCTCCAAGTAGTCGAGTATCATTAGACCCACAAATGTTTCATTGACTCGAATGTACTCAAAATGATACCAGTTCATTGTTTCTCTCTTTAACTCCCAAGCTCAGAGAACATGGACACTTGCCCGGAACAGATATTCTCAGATTCCCAAGTGAACATAAAACCCTCCTCCACTCCAGCCCTGGGTACACATATAGGTTCGAAAGGGGAACTCGGCTTATGATTCTGTTTGCTTTTCTTTAATTCTTGTGCTACAGCTTCTTAAGTACAAGCTGTGGGATCTGCTTTGCTCTAACCCCCGGGGAAGACTTGCAGACCTCTTTCAAGGAATGCTTTGTTTTCCTTTTAGGTCATAGTCTGCATACATCAGACATCAGAAAAGATCACAATTCTGTGTTGTTTCCATTTTGGAGGAGAACTCGATCCCACTGTTATGAATTCTGGGTGTCAGCAAGTATCTGGCTCATTCCCTCTGTCCTTCAGTCCAAATCCATGAACTTGGAGGGTCTATACAGACCATGGTGTTGTGAGATGAATTCCACCCCTTTTCTGTGGAGGTGTTCCCTGTGGAGAGCAGTTAGCATCATCATTCAAGGTACTCTACACAACAAGCTGGAGAAGTGAAGAGGATGAAAGAAAAGAGATTGATGTCAGAAATCTATCTTCAAAACATGATCTCTTTAGGGAAGAGAGTGGCCTTGTGGTCAAACTGTTCTATAGGAGTCCAGAACTTCAGAGTTCTTCATCCCATATTTCATGGGAAGGCCTTAAAATGAGTACCCATAGGAAAAGTCCTTGGTGATTCTTTTGCTTGAATTACTGCCTTAAAAATCGCAGCTATAATACATATCAGCAAGTTCTTTGCAGGGACAAGCGACTAATCAATTACTTTACAAATTACAGGGTCCACACATGGACTTACTCAATCGAACAACTTATTTACTGTGAGTTATTAACTTCACTTGTGCTGTTTCCACTTTGCTGTGCAATATAATGCCAAGACTGGCCGAAAATATAAGATGCCTCTCCTTGTCTTGACAGAAATGATTGACATTGATCCAAGAAACTCTCAGCGGAATTCTGCTACCATCAGACACACTGCTAGGACTTAGGGAGTCAAGGATTTTAATAGCCGTGGGTCCCTGTCCACTAAGAGCTGACAGATTGGAGGGAGACAGACATGTATGCAGACGATTTTCAATCATGTGGCAAATGTAGCTCTAGTGGTGCACTGGGGCCATGAGACACTTAGCTGGCCAGCATGGGTCAGGCAAGACTTCTTGAAGAACAGGTCCCACGTGGTAAATATTTTTGTACGTACCTTTTTTAGGGGCAAACTTTTTTAAATTACAAAAACAATCCATGTCCAGTTGAATAGTATAGTGGTGTTGGAGCCCACCTAATCCAGGTTGGATTTGAGGTCGGGAGATCTGGATATGTTTTGTAGGCTGTTTTATAGACTGAAGAAGTCAGGGGAGAGGAGAGTGGTGAGGAGAGGGGAGGAGAGATGAGAGAGACAGAGACAGAGAGACAGAGACAGAGAAACAGAGAGAGACAGAGAGACGGAGAGAGAACATGTAAAGATACAAGGAGAAGATGGTCATCTGCAAACTAGGAAGTGGGTTCTCAGCAGACACCAAATCTACTGGCACCTTGATCTTGGACTTTCCAGCCTTTGGAACTATGAGAAATAAATGTTTGCTGTTTAAGGCCGGTAGCAAATGGTATTTTTGTTATAGAAGCTTGAATGGGCTAAGACAGTGTTTAACATTCACTGAACAAATGCCTATTGAGTGCCTACTATGTACCAAGCACTGTTCTAGGCAGTGGGGATAAGCAGTGAACAGACCAGCTGTTCTGTTCCTGACCAGAACAGTTCCTGCCCTATGAGGGCATAGATAGAAGTGTGCTGTGTAGAATGGGATGCAGCACACTCACTGATGAGGTTGTAGCACAGGCTGGACAAGACAGCATCTTGTGATCCCTAACATTCACTAATTTGATATAAGGTCCAACTGGGAATATTTCAGTCTTGATCATTTGGACATGAGTAAAGCAGATTTAAGTGGATACCATTTGGGATGCTCCTCCAGGACATGACCTCTAAGTTCTGCCCTCAACCACCCACGAAGATGGACTCACAGAACATGTTTGTATTATATTGACCTTGACGATTCCCCTGGCATAGTCCAGTCAAGTAGGAATGGACACCTGGCCTAAGCTGAATCACTCAGATTTTTTCCCCTAGGGATTTGGAATTGATCCTGAGAGCTACTCTGTTTCTGCCATTGCTTTAATTAAAGATATGTAAATTCGGGAACTGTGAGTGTGGCCATGCTTGGCTCTGTGTATACAGGAGCATCAAAAGTCAATCTAGGGAGAAAAAGAGAATCAATTGTAACAGGAATGCAGAGAGGCAGGGGTGAAAGGCCATTTAGCCTTGGGGGTGGTGAGAGAGAGAGGAAGAGAGAGCAAATTCAGTTATTTATTCAACAATGATTTGAGTGCCTACTCTGTGTCATGTACTGTTTAAATACTGGAGATACTATGGTGTCAAGATAGCCATCTACCTCCCTAGAAACTCTCTTTCTAGAAGGAAGGTAGACCTTGGTTCTGGATAGCTTTACTGATTGCTGGTGCTGGTCTGCTATGGGGCCCCGCTCCATTTTCTGCTCAGAGTTTCCCTCTACCTTGTTTCTGATGGTAATCTCATTCTTGACCAATGTGACTTAGCTTGTTTGGGTGGGTCTTAATTACTTGTGCTGGAAGAATCTTGATCAAATAGAAATTTGCCAGTTTTTTAATATTTTCACCAATCTATAGACCAAAATTAAAAAGAAAACCTGTCCAGATGGTCAGGAGATGCCTGCTCTGCTGTGTTTTACGTCTCCAATAACTACCTTTTTGTGGGTGGTGATGAATCTGTATAGCCACAGCCAGTAGTAATTTGTGGCAGGTCTGTAGCAAAGCAGACTAATTAAAATTAATTTACTATGTACCACGAATTGCATGGATTGATTACAAAAATGTTTTGTGGAATGCCTAATTCCTCATATCGATTTTTAGTTTTATTTTTCTTTCAATATATAGAGAGAATTTCTCCCAAACAGTACAAAGGATATGATCTATCATCTCCTCTCCCCACAGTATCTCTGGACTGTACCCTGTGTCAGGTAGACATTTTTTTGCTGGTATTTCAGAGACAAGCTAAGGCAGAGGGAGGTAGTTGTCAATCACAGTGCTGGTGCATTTGCGGGGTCTAGTTCCTGTGTTTTCTAATATCAAGACCAAGACTTGGTTCACCATTGCCTAGGTCCAAGGGGGTCTATTAGGACTACTGTAATAAGATTCGGTTTGAAATGTGTGTTTGATATTTGAGCATGTGATGAAATCAGTTATTATTTTATATAAATTTAATTATAAAAACATGTTTTATAAAGTCAACTTTTTTTTTTTTTAATTTTTTTTCAACGTTTTTATTTATTTTTGGGACAGAGAGAGACAGAGCATGAACGGGGGAGGGGCAGAGAGAGAGGAAGACACAGAATCGGAAACAGGCTCCAGGCTCCGAGCCACCAGCCCAGAGCCCGACGCGGGGCTGGAACTCACGGACCGCGAGATCGTGACCTGGCTGAAGTCGGACGCTTAACCGACTGCGCCACCCAGGCGCCCCATAAAGTCAACTTTTTACAACTTTCTCCATGCAATCTTTGGAAAAATAGGGAAAAAATTTAACTGATCGACTAAAAGACACATCATTCTGAACTCCAGTTTAAAAGTTTTAGGAGTAACTATAACATTGAAATCTACAGTGGGCATATTTATAACCATTATTCCTTGATATGTGGGAAGCATTAAACTTTCAGAGAACCCTAAAGCTCACATTTTTTATGTGTGTGAGAACTGAATATAATTTTAGATTTTTCTGATGGCTCATTTTAGATTTTTCTGAGTGCATTTTTTATTATCGATAATCAACTGGTCAACTAGAGAGGAAAATTATTCTTTTTAAAAACTCTGAGTCAAAAAAATCATAAATATTTCAGGATTATCTATAAATTTTATAACTCCATTTTAGTAGTGTTCATATCATTAACAAATTTCAAAGGCAGAAAAGAATCTTTGCAAGTGGAATTTTGGAGTCAGTAGTAAAGCTGGATCTAAGAATTAGCCTTCCCATTTTATATCCAATATTTTATTCCAGCATTATTTATTCCTCAAGAAATAAAAGTGGAAGTTAGTCTAACTTTTAGAACTTTTTATTATAAAAAAGTTCTAGCAAACATATAGTTGATTTGCCAGCCTTTCTCTTTTGCTAAAATATTCTAAAGTAAATTCTTCGGTATACATCTCTATACAAATATAGCATTATGCCTTTCTAGCACTGCAACAATAATTCCTTTGTAGCATTTTATATATTGTTCATATTCAATTTTCCCCAGTTGTTCTCAAAAATTTTTTTAGTTGTTTTGTTCAAAGAGGGATCCCCAGGGGCGCCTGGGTGGCTCAGTCGGTTAAGCGGCCGACTTCGGCTCAGGTCATGATCTCACGGTCCGTGAGTTCGAGCCCCACGTCGGGCTCTGTGCTGACAGCTCAGAGCCTGGAGCCTGTTTCGGATTCTGCGTCTCCGTCTCTCTGACCCTCCCCCATTCATGCTCTGTCTCTCTCTGTCTCAAAAATAAATAAACGTTTAAAAAACAAAAACAAAAACAAAAACAAAAAAAACAAAGAGGGATCCCCAAAGGGCCTACATGTTGTGTTTGGCTGTATGTCTTTTAAGTCTCTGTAAATCTAGAGCAATTTTCCCCTACCCCCTTTTTAAATTCACATCATTGACTTAAAGAGACTGGTTGTCTGGTACAATGGTCTACATTCTGGCTTCATTTCATGTCTTTCTCATTTTGGCAATGGGTTTATTCCTCTGTCTTTTGTATTTATTTTAATTACAAAAGTTTTAAAGTACTTAGGTAAAATATTTTGGGTTTTACTTTATATTGCCTCACATTAGGAGACAAAATACACCTGGGTATTTCAAGTTTGGTGAATCCAAGATTGATCATTGAGTTTAGCTGGTGACAGCCAGACCCTTCTATGAAAACGCTGTGGTTTTCCTCTTATAACAAGAAGTAATTTGCCAAAAAATATCTAGTTTTCCATCAGTCTTTCACTCTTAGCATCCAGTGATGTTTATGGCCTGAATCAATTACTACATTAAGGGTTACAAAATCATAACTGTATAGTTCTATCTTCTTTTTATTATGTATTAAACGAATTCTTCTTTAAAAAAAGCTTTCCTCCAGCAATTGGCGCTAGTTGGTTACTCTGAAATATAGTTCATATAATAAAGACAAAATAGAGGCTTAAGTATTCCCTTTAATTGTAAATTCCCAGAGCAATAGTCTACTGTTTTAAACATTGACCATTGAAATTGTTTTAGCAATTGTACTTGTGATATCATTAAGAGAATGGCAAAATCCTCAATGCTTGGGCCAGAATCCTATACGTGAAGAATGGACTTGTCTTAAAGACTACGTCTCTATGTAATAATGGGTAGGAGGGTCATTGCAGGTACCATGTAGAATGGACTGTTCATTCTGAAAAGTCTTGATGGGAAAATTCTATTCTTTTACCCTTAAGCTAGATATTTTTCCTCTTCACTTTTCAGTCACAACATTTATAAAATCAATTCGTGCTACTTACAGTGTATATAATACCTGTACAGAGAGGAGAGATGTAGTGGCTAAGGTGAAATGGTGGAGGCATGGGAATGAAAATCCTTGGAAACTTTTCTGGGCCCCAAATGTTTCAGTCTAAAGGAGGTTCTCTAAGCAACAGGTCATGTGGCCTTCCGCTATTTCAAATATTTTACTTTGAAATAGAGTTTAAATGAGAACATTTCTTCAGCCATTAAGTGTAGTGTCAATGTTAGATAACAATTTTTAAAAAGCCTTGTCTAATTACTTACACTTTTATTAGCATCTACAGAGCATTGAGAGTTTGGCATTTCCTTTTGTCAGGGTTCACTCTCTTTTACTATACAGAAGTGATTTGATAGTTTCTATAACTCTAAGAGTTGAGATTTCATGGGAAACTTTCCTAAGGCAAAGAGGTTCTTTTTTTTTTTTTTTTTTTATTCCAGGATGTTTACTAGGAAGTTTATCTGTCTCCGTGCATTTTGTTGACAATTACCTTCTTAGCAGGTGGCAGGTGTGATGTCTCGTGAAATCCTGCCTGTGTCAAATTTATTAAAGAGCTCTCAGAGTATCTTATAGTAGGATTGTAGCAAACTTCACACATACCTGGTTGCAGGGAGTGTTATTTGCACTGGACATGATGGCTTAAAATATTGTGTGACCAGCTATCCCCTGCCCTCCATATCATACTCTAAGAAGCTCAGGGGAGGAGCATGTTGTAGTCACTTCCTAAGTGTAGGGATACAAACAGGAAGTAAATCTCTCTCTTCTTTGGGAATTGTAAATAAGGTACATGTGTTCAGTCTGGAAGGGTATTCCTTTCCCCCTTAGAGCAGTCATGGGAGAAGTTACATGTTGTGGAACAAGGGCACCTGCCGACAGGGAGGCAAAACGTATCCTTCTCTTTGATAATCGCACCATACTCCCAGCTACAGTACTAATTATTTCTTTTTTTTTTAATATTAAATTTACTGTCAAATTGGTTTCCATACAACACCCAGTGCTCATCCCAACAGGTGCCTTCCTCAACGTTAATTCTTTCTTAAAGGCAGAAAAAAAGATGTCTTGATGATCTTAGAGACTTTTATGAGTGCTTAAAGATTATAATCTTCATAGCAATATGGAGAAAAATAGTATTTTGTGGCATTAATATTGTATATATTCCGGTGCAATCTAACTGGAGCCTAGGCCATGTCTATGAATGGGAATCACAAATGTTCAGGAATTCCTGAGGCTCCATCGTCACCTCCCCTGGTGACCCTCTGACATCACTGTGGTTCTTTAGAGGCAAAGGCCAAATGGCACAGAGGTTACAACCGTGGGCTCTGGAGTCATGGTGCTTGTGTTTGAAATCTGACTTTGTTCTTAAGGACTGTGTGATGTTGGACAATTTATTTAACTTTTCTCTATATCAGATTCTTTTTCTCTGTAGAAAAGGTCATAACAATTCTTAATTGTTGGGAGGCTCAAATAAGACAGTAGACAAAGTGCTTAGAATAATGCCTACTACTCAGTATGCATTAAATCAATGCTGGCTTTTCTTCTTTTTCCATTCTTAATATTGACTGGCGAGGTGGGCCGGCCAAGAGTTGATATGCTCAAGGTTTGCTTGGGCTTGAATTCTGGCTCTGGCACTTCTTGGTTGCATGGCTTCAAACAAGGTTTTAAATTTTTCCATGCCTCAGTCCCTCCTCTGTCAAATGGAGAAAATAGTAGTACCTATCTCAGAGGGCTGTGCTGCTGCTGAACTAATTAGAAGTGTTTAATGCCCTTAGAAGAGTTCTGGTGATATTTGGCACACAATAAATATTAGCTAATATGACCAAAGTTTTTGTCACAGTCCTGTGACGTAGGGCCAGAGTGGAAGAGATTGGGAAGATGATGCACACACTAACTCATGTCTGAAACTTAAGGAGACAGATGCCACAGACAAATGTCACAGGAGTAATTTTCTCTTTGGGGACAGGTGACAAAGTATAGGATAAAGGGGAGGGGCAACCCACTACACTTGCAGGAGCAAGGAGGGACTTCAGTGCCTTGAAAACTGCAGAGAACATGGTGCTGGTTTGGTATCTGGGAACCTACAGGGTGTTGATGAGGACAGTGGTGCCACCGGGGTGGGGTGGGCCAGTGGTGGCTCCCTGCGAGAAGGCACCCCTTGGTGGGCCCTGGGAGCAGGGTGAGCCCCATGTTGACATGCAGCTTTGAAAACAGCAGAGTCCTGGCTCTGAGAAGAGCTGAGCAGAGCAGGGAAAAGACAAGGTGGCCAACATGCGGTCACAGGGAGAACATGTTCATGAGCACTAAGGAGACATTGTCTGGAGACTTCCAGAAGTAGCTGGGGGGCAGGGGGAGGTTCAAGCATCTAAGGGAAGGGCTAGAGCCCTTAAGGCATAGATGGAGCTCCACTGCAGGTTTCACTTTGAACTTCACTCAATTGCTTACTCACCTCTTCAGCAAGGCCCAGTCTGTTTGGGACACATACAAGGTATTGGTCAAACTCAGAAGAATAACCAGGGTTTGGTGGCTTAGTAGAGGAGGAAGGAAACCTTACAACAACCATGTTGTAAGGAAACCTGATCAATTATTTAAAACATGTAACCCAGGGGGGCACCTCGTTGGCTCAGTTGGTACAGCATGCGACTCTTGATCTCAGGGTTGTGAGTCTGAGCCCCACATTGGATGTAGAGATTACTTAAAAATAGAATCTTTAAAAGCAAAACAAAACATGTAACCCGGAACCTCAAAGGTTGGTAATGGAAACTACATAACCACATGGGGTGGGTGGATGAGCCTGGAAGGGTATAGTTGTGTTTCATGAAGGGTGTCCTGAGAGGCATGCCTTCAATCACTCATTTAGCAAGTATTTGTTGAATGCCTAGTATACACTAGGCACTGCTTTAGGACTCAACTGTGTACCAGACAAGATAGCTGCCTTTAAGGCCTCATGGTCAATAGGAAATGCAGATTAAAAAGCAATTAAAATATAGTGTGATATTTCCTGAGTCATAGGATATGCTAAACAGTTTTCCAAAGTAGTGATACCAAATTACACGGTCACCAGCTGTTTATGAGGCTTCCCACTGCTCTACAGCCTTGCCAATATTTAGTATTTTCTTTTTATTTTGCCATTCTTGGCCGTGTGCTGTGGTATTGTATTATGGTTTTAAACCATATTTCTCTACTTACTCAGGAAATCAAGCATATTTTGATATGCTTGTTTGTACCTTGGATATCCTCTTTCGTGTATGTGATATGCTTTTTCAAATGCAAACACCCTGAAGTGGCCGCTTGCCTGAATGTTGAGTTAATCGGTAAAAAGCAAGAAGCTGGTATGGCTAGAGCAGAGTGAGGGAGGGAGAGTAGTAAGAGAATAGACCACTGGAGACACAGAGAAGCACATGGTCTGGTGTGCCTTGTGGGACTCTGGCTTATACCCTGGGGGGAGAGCGTTGGGCAGAGACTGGTGTGATCTGATGTATGTTTCAACAGGATCACAGTGAGGTAGAATAATGGCTCCCAGAGATGTCCAATGATCTAGTCTGCAGAACCTGTGACTATGTTATGTTACATGGCAAAGAGGAATTAAGATTGCAGATGGAGGGGCACCTGGGTGGCTCAGGGGTGCCTGGGTGGCTCAGTCAGTTGAGCGTCCGACTTCAGCTCGGGTCATGATCTCACAGTCTGTGAGTTCGAGCCCCGCATCGGGCTCTGTGCTGACAGCTCAGAGCCCGGGGCCTGTTTCAGATTCTGTGTCTCCCTCTCTCTCTGACCCTCCCCTGTTCATGCTCTGTCTCTCTCTGTCTCAAAAATAAATAAACGTTAAAAAAAATTAAATAAATAAATAAGATTGCAGATGGAAGTAAGGTTGGTAATCAGGTGACCTTGAATGGAGAGATTACCCCGGATTATCTGGACGGGTCCAATTTATAGGCAAGGGAGAATAAGAGAAGAGGCAGTATGAGAAAGACTTGGCCCCACTGTGCTGGCTCTGAAGATGGAGCAAGGGGTGGGGCTGGGGGTGGGGTGGGATCTAGAAGCTGGAGAAGGCAACAAAATGCATTTTTCCTCAGAGCCTCCAGAAGGAGGCTGACAGATCTGCTGACACCTTGACTTTAGACCAATGAGATTCATTTGGAGCATCCAAACTCTGAACTGTAGGATAATCAATTTGTGTTGCTATAAGCCTCTAAATTTGTGGTAATTTGGCACAGCAGCAATAGGAAACTAGTACAGTCACTACGGCTGCCTTGTTGAGCATAGGATCCAGGTGGTGGGCAAAGAAAGAAGAAAGAGAACAGGTAAGAGCCATTCCAATAATCCAGGCAAGACCTGATGACAGCTTGGATCAGGGTGAATACAATACAAAACCTACACCTTATAAGGCGGAAAACAAAACTACAAAAATAAAGCCGACTTTTGTGGAGTTTCGAGCCCCTACCATGTGCCAGGCTGTATGCTAGGCATTTGACTTGTACTTTTTTCATTTAGTGCTATAAAAATCCTGTGAGGTGGGTGTACTGCTGTTTACATTTTATACCTGGAGTTCAGAGAGGTTATGTCCCCTGCTCAAGGTATACAAAGGGATAGCCAAGACCCAAACCCGGGCTCTCAGATGCCAAATCTCTCTTGCTTTCCTTTTCGTTCTCTCCAAGTTCTTAACAAAACTATATCTGAATGTTCTTAAATGGTCTCCGCTGTGCCTTGGAGCATTCCTGAAAGGATGGGCTGCAGGTAAAGCAAGAATTCCAAGAGCGCTCTTAGGGGTGGGTGGGCCTCAGGACACAGGGATTAGGGATAGGGGCTCTGGCTCCCTTCGGGGAGGGATTCTTCCTCTACCATCATCCTCCCAGAGTCTGGATCTGACTTAGCTGAGGAAGCCTCTGGGTTCCCTGACAGGTGGTGTAAACAATGAATTAGAATACAAGATAGTTCTGTAAGCAGAGTTATACAGAGCTAACCCAGGGATTTTTTTTTTTTTTCTGTCAGAGATATTACAGGACTACTCAAAGCACCTGATTATAGGAGGATAAAAGGTGAAACAGGCCACACGCCTCTCGTTTTCTGTGATCCTGTGAAAATTGCTTAATTAAGGCTTCTTCATAGCGACTGCTTCTGTGGATCCCTTTCAAGTCAGAGGCTCATGGTTCACTCAACCTCTTCTAATCTGGCAGTAGATCTTGTAGGTGCGCACAGATGCCAGGATCGGCCGCTCAGCACAGGGGGACCGTGATCGTGGACGAATCAGCTCCTCAGGTAAAGAGTGTGCAGTTGGCTCCTCCTGCCCATAGCCACCTGCACTTGCCCGCACACATCCGTCGTGCCCACAGCTGGTCCCCGGGAGTTTGGTTGGGACAGTGCAGCTGGTGGGGCCTCTGTCCCTAGTTTCTGAGCTCTCGTGCCAGTGTGACCTACAGGCACCCTGTGGCACTCTCTAGGCTTTGCCTACTGGTGGATAATAGGATGATTCTGCAATACACCAAACATCTAGGCCAGGCCTGCACCAGGTTCAGCCACTAATTTTTCTGCTGTCATCTTCACTGCAGGGATGACCTGTGCCCTTCCAGAGTAACAACATTCTTGGCAGCTCCCTAGTTCCTTTTGTTTCTTAAAACTTCCCTCAACCGGTCAAATTCCCAGTGGTATTTCCAGAATGGAGGCTCATTCCCCAGTTAGCAAACACTGACTAGCACCGGGTCGGGCCCTTCACAGAGCATGTTTCGCTGAATCTTACAGCAGTTCTGCACAGGCAGGTGTCATGGTTGTTCTCATTGTGGGGATGATGGAACTGACATTCAGGCGAATTTTGAGATTTGCTCAAGATCGGCAGTGACCTTGGGAAGGGGGACCGTCATGGGGTCTTCTGAGCCACATCATTGCTTTTACTCCAGCAAAAGTGAGGTTTTCTCCAGGGAACTGGTGTCATTTGACTGTGGTGTCAAATTACACAGGAGAAATACACTCTCCCTTCTTGGTTAAGGTGCACAAGAATGTCTGCTCTCCTAACTTCCTGCTGTGGATGGCTTGAAATGGAGGAGAGGGAAAAGACCGGATGGGGTGGGAGGAGAGAAAAGGGCATTTTCTCCTCAAGGAATCAGCATCTCTAAGGAAAGGAATTCAGAAGCCTTCTGAGCTGTTAGTGGCAGGCATGCTTTTGACCCGGTAAGGGAGCCTCCAGAGGGTACCAAATGGTGAACACATTGCCTTTTACATCTCATTTTCTCATTTACAAAATTAAGTAATTACATCCTGGGGGAGAAAGGGCTACGGCGTTGAACATACAGTATGCAGTCGATGTCACTACAGGTAGCAGATTGGGTTTAACAAGCCATATGGGTTGTAATTGTCTAAGTATGATTAATTCATAATATTTGTTCATTTTATGCCTTATATTATGATTTGTTATTGTTTCGTTTAATTACAGTGGAAGCCCTTTTTTGGGGCATGATCAAGAACCCTTCAGGATTTTGATATCCGTCAAATAATAACAAATAACATCCCAATATTTCTGGACTTTATCTGGGACTTGTTTCTATCTGTGGAAGTTCCATTGAAGAGCGAAGTGAACTTGGAACAGATGGTGCATCCGTCCGTTACAGAACCCCGCTCCCAGCCCGAGGAAAACTTTATACTGAAGGTGGAAATAATGGCTTTCTGCTCAGTTTGTTGTAAATTCTAAATGGGGTGATTGAAGGCTGTAATGATCACTGTTGTTGGATGCCTCTGGGCTCCAACATCTGGCGAGTGCCTTTACTAGCTGACAGCTGTTAGCCTTGGTATCGCGCTGTGCCAGAGCTTTTGTTTTAAGTAGGCTAGGGATTATGCTAGAAGCAAATATTACTAGTTCATGTATCAAGACATTAAAGAAAAAAAAAAAAGAACAACTTTATTTTCAGGATTAACTTCACCATGGTACATTTAGTAAGAACAGAGCCTTTTTGCATATTGTTATGGAAATGTTGCAGTCTCTTATGCTCAAAACCCAAGATTTTTATTACATTTTTAGCACAAGAGTTTAAATTAATATTCTAAACCCTGTTTAGCCTCTGTCAGAGACAAATCCAAATTGCTAACAAGCACAAGATAAATTTAGGAAAATTGGCTTATGTCCTGAGATCAGGTTCAAGCTGAAACAGTAAAACTCCTACAACAAAAAAGGAAACAATTTTGCATTTTGGAGATAGGGGATTGAAGGGGTAACACTGAGAAGTACAATACTTCTCCTTGGAAGAAGCAGTTTGGCTATGATTTGAAAGTGTGAGATTTAAGAAATAATAACACTGTAGGGGCACCTGGGTGGGTCAGTCGGTTAAGTGTCCGACTCTTGATTTTTGCAAAGGTTGTGATCTTGCAGTTCATGGGATCAAGCCCTGCGTTGGGTCCATGCTGAGTGTGGAGCCTACTTGGGATTCTCTCTCTCCCTTTCTCTCTTCCCTGTTCTCTCTCCCCTGCTTGCTCTCTCTCTCTCTCTCTCAAAGTAAATAAATAAATTTAAAATATATTTAAATAATACTATAGGCAAGATGTTTATAGTAAATATAGTAAATAAGATTATGCTAAGATACTTTAAATCTAGGTTTTGGATGACTAATACAATTTAAAGAAAAATATAAGGAAAATTTGAAAAGAAAATTATGACTTAAGGTTGTTAAAAAATTTTTAATAGTGTTCTTTCTCATCATTCTTTTCTCAATAAGTAAAAAGTATTTTTTAGTTGCTTTACCCAGGTTTACTTTTTCCACATTAAAAAAAGTTTTTTTAATGTTTATTTATTTTTGACAGAGAGAGAGAGAGAGAGAGACAGAGCATGAGCGGGGGAGGGGCAGAGAAAGAGGGAGACACAGAATCTGAAGCAGGCTCCAGGCTCTGAGAAGTCAGCACAGAGCCCGACGCAGGGCCGACCGGTACCCACGAGCTGTGAGATCATGACCTGAGCTGAAGTCGGATGCCAAACCCACTGAGCCACCCAGGCGCCCCTACTTTTTCCACATTTAAAAATTTTGTTATTGGGGGCGCCTGGGTGGCGCAGTCGGTTAAGCGTCCGACTTCAGCCAGGTCACGATCTCGTGGTCCGTGAGTTCGAGCCCCGCGTCGGGCTCTGGGCTGATGGCTCAGAGCCTGGAGCCTGTTTCCGATTCTGTGTCTCCCTCTCTCTCTGCCCCTCCCCCGTTCATGCTCTGTCTCTCTCTGTCCCAAAAATAAATAAACGTTGAAAAAAAAATTAAAAAAAAATTTTGTTATTGTATTTAAGGAGCATGGAATTTTGGCACTTATTTATTTATTTATTTATTTTGTAGAAGCGAAAGTTATTTTGATAAGAATCAGAGACAGAGAGACAGAGATGGAGAGACTGAGAGAGAAAGAGGTAGGCTTGGGTCTGTCACCTATGAATCTGCCATTTCAAGAACGAAGGTGGTTGGCAGAGTTAATGTCTGAGACGATCCAGCCTACAGCTGTGTACCTTCCACGTAAAAACTGAGAAGGGAAAGGAGGCAATACTGGCTTCTCTGGGAGGCTTTCAGAAAGAGAAGGCCTACTTTTTAGAGGCAACAAGTAGAACTTTGGGGAGAGAAGGAGGAGAGAAGAAGAAACGATTCCAGTATCCGGAAATGTTTCCCCCTTGCTAACCTAGAAGACGAAACCCTCACTCTTCTGTTCCTCAGTGTCCTGCCATGTCTACTCTCAGAAACTGTAGCTTAATGTTTTCTTGATCCATAAACATGCCCAGTCTCATTGTGAAGGCAGATCTCCTCTGGATGGTTGCTAGGCACCCAGTAGATGATGATGATGAGGATGAGGAAGAAGATGAGGATGCCGATGGTGCGGACAACGATGAGGAGGAGGAGGAGGTTGAGGAGGATAGCTAACTTTGATTGAAATCATAAGAGAACAATTTTTAAAGAGCTGAGTGTTCCAGACACCCTTGTAAGTGTTGATATACATTTTAGGAACCCCACAGGTAAGACTGATATTTTCAAATCAACCACCTCCAGAAAGCAACTTTGATAGTGTCCAGAGTTGACATATGGGTGAATGATGAGTCTAATTATAGGGTATGTTAAAAACCAGAATCAAAGAAAAATGAAAGATTAAACTCATTAGGTAAGTAGGAGCAACTGGCATGTGCTAAGCATCTTTAGTGGCTCATCTCATTTAATCCCTATAAGAGCTCAGTGAGGAAGCTGCATTTTTTTTTTTTTTTTTATGGATGCAGACACCAAGGTTTAGAAAATGTAAGGAAGCTGCCCAAGGTCACTTCACCATTAAGTGGTGGGACTAGGATTTAAACCCAGTCCTCCTCATTACAAAGTCATCAGCTCGTAACCACTATCAATAGACACTTATTGGTTGGTTGATTTTCAGCAAAACAACAACAAATAAAGCACCCCCCCCCAAAACACCACGACGCCCCTGCTCTTCAGGCCATCTGTGTGTGTCCTGAAGCTGGGTCAGAACACGCAACTGTATCTGTGAGATCACAGCATGTTGCTTTAGCTATGAATACGACATTGCAAAATCATGATTTGGATATTATGATGATCTCTCAGGGAGCTGATGACGGACGTGAAATAAATCACAAGGACAGCATGGCAGAGAATAAAGACTGCTACCTGGAAGGCACGGGCAAGAACTCTGCCACTAACCGGCAGCGTGACCTCGTCAAGTCATATAACTTCTCTGAGACTCATTTTCCTCAACTGTAATGTGAGAGCATTAGAATAATTATGTTCAAGGTCTCTTCAAGACATAACATGTGAGGAAATGGGCCTCATTACTTTCATACCATTGTTCTTATTAATTTGGAAGCACATTTCATTCTGAGACCTCGCCTAACAGGTATAATTTGATGTAGCTCGAAAACACTGAGAAACAAATGGCTTTACCTATTAGTTTGCCCTTTCCATAGAAGGTCTAGGATTTGCCATTTGGGGAAGGGCTGGGGAGGCCTGGAAGTGTGCCAGTCCCTCTGAAAAAGGGTGGCAATGTGGTCATGCCAAGAACTCTGTGTGTCAATCTGGACCCAATACTGTGTCTCTTGTTACTGTCTGCTCCTGCCAAGGGCTGCTTTCTGCTCCAGCTGTTTGGAATCCAGACCTGGCACTATGAGGTCTGCCTTGGCACTGTGTGTGTGTGTGTGTGTGTGTGTGTGTGTGTGTGTGTATGCACATGTGTGCATCTGTGTCTGTAGACTCAGTGTGGCATGATGGAAAGGAGCAAAGACAGCAACCATATTTTGACTTTTACCTTCTTTACCTGCACACTGGCGGGCCAAATTCTCAATTTGCTTCTCCCTGTGTGACCCAGAGCTGAGCCCCTTACCAGCGCGTGTGAGGAGATTGAGACTGCAAAGGAACTAGTGATGCCAAAGCAAGGCTCAGTGGTGCAACTGAGCTGGTGGCCCAGCATAGGCACTGGGATAAATCTCTGCACCTCCCTAAAACTACGTGGGCCTCTCCCACCTTCTGAATGTTTGTATTTTTGTCTCCCAGCTGAACCACGGGGACAGTTGAGAATTCATGGTTGTACCAGCATCCCCGTGGCCCCATTTCAGGTCAGGAAGTATCTGAGCGGTTGTGTGGATGGTGGTTCTGTGTATGTGGGTGGAGCCCAGAAACAGGGCCAGCTCGGAGGTAAGTGGAGAAGCTGCTCGTAGATTAGTGGTGGAAATCACTCATCAGTCAGCTCAGGGTTTGCAGCTGGTGTGGCTGCAGGCTGGTCAGCAGGGCTGAAGATGGCCTCTGTGGCCCATGGCTTTCCAGATGGCAGTTAAAACAGAGACAACCCTGGGCAGTCAGGAGAAAGGTATGTATGCACAATAATATTGCCTGTATAGGTTAGGGTTTTTCTGATCTTCCTATTTTCTATTTGTTCCCTTTTTTTTTTTTTTTTTTTTTTTTTTTTTAAACTCTATCTTGGTGCTGTTCTACAAACTCTCAGATTTTCTAGTTATTGTCATGGTTGTTTGAGTAAAGTTGTGACAGCCATTCATTCTTTCAATAACTATACCCAGATAGACCCAGCTCCTGCCCTCCTAGAACTTACATTTCAGCAGGGACAATACTATGACCACAGTAACGTGTGTTAAGCTGTCCGGGAAGGGAAACCATGAGGCAAGGAAAAGAATCCAGTAGGGATCTGTGAGTAGAGTCTTCACCCGGCCCCTCAACAATGCCCATGTGTCTGGTAACGCGTCAGAGGGAAGAGCTGCCCCCAGAGACCTCACAGTTGGGCTGAGGAGGCCAGGTTAACACGTAAGAAACACAACCATGGAGGGCCAAATGGGGAGGTGCCACCGCAGTGCTGGCTTTCAGAAAGGTAGTATTTGGTATGTCAATAGTAGTCAATGTGTGAGATCTAAAATTTGTTCTACTTTACTTTCTAAATTATTCTAAATCCCAAATAGAACTTGCGGGGCCCTGTGATTGGCTTGGGCTTGTATTATTTTATAACTTAACTTTCTATGGGTGTGTAGCTTTTCTTCACTAGCCCTTAAGTTCACTGAGGGCAGAAATCAGGAGTTTTAAAACTGTTTTGTGTTTCCTATAATGCCTAGCCCATTGCTGTCTAGACTATTGAAACATTTGTGAAAGGTTAGGGGCAGGACATCATAATCTCTTATGGGTTTTCTGTGAGCAATTCTAGAGCATAAGAAAGAGGAGAGGCTACAATCACCCAAGGGCGTGAAGTTCTAGATTCGTCAGTTGTGCTTCCAGGGACTGGGTTTTGTACGGAAGCACCATCTATTATTCTGGACCTTCCTTCATCCCATTTGGAATGGGGTTGAGTGTAACTCCTTCTGCTTGTAACACTTTGAGTAGCAGAGTATTCTCTTAAGTGTTTGAGGGGATGGAGGATGACAGCAGACAGATGGGCCCACTGACAAGTGTGTCCCCTTGTGGTACTTCTGTCACAATTGAATTATTCTGTCATGTCTGCTATCACCAAATCAGGCTGATCCAAGAAGTGGAAAGATGAGTGTTTCTAGGGACTCTAAATCAGGGGGAAATGGCTTTGGGATATGCGTGCTTTCTGTGAAGGGGACTAGCTTTATTATTTTGTAGGATGGAGGAAGAGGGCACAGTGTGTGAATAAGTGACCTGCTTGTGATGGTGATGATATTTTGAATTACTTCCCGATTGGGTTTCATTTTGTTTAACTCATATCTCTCTTCTATATGTGTCCACCTAAATTTTAAGGAACCCATTTTGGGAGCTCAGTAGTTGCTCTGGACGACAGGCCTCCCTGGCCAACAACGTTGTCTTCATGTTAAAGAGAGGTCTTCATTTCCTTCCACCTGTACCTGAGACCCTCACTATCCATCTCCAATTAACCCCATGAGTAGAGCAACATTCTGCTCATGCCCAAAGTATATTCACCCCCCACACTTGGGTCATTCTTTAAGGAAAGTCCCCCAGGGCTCCAGGACATTCATGAGTTTGAGGAACCTCCTGGATGGAGTCGTACTTTTGGCATTGGACTTCCTGTTATATAAGTCTCTGGCACTTGACTGGAAAATTGTCTGTTGCAATTCCACTCCCAGAGAGTTGTGACAGCCTTGGGAAATGGGGAACGGAATGGGCTGCTTTTAAGTCAATTCCAGAAAAAGTTATTTACTAAATATATTTAGAATCACATTTTATTTTTTTAACTGGGGAAATATAGTTGTTTTTCCATTGCTCATCGCACTTTACATTTTGATAAAATTTTTCTGAATTATCCCAATAATTTCATTTTACTCATTTTCTATACATAGACTTTCTTATTTTATTTTTTCAACACGATAAATGTATTCTTTAATCCCCACCTCCTATTTCTCCCATCCCCATCCCCCAACCCCTGACTCCCCTCCGGTAACCATCAATTTGTTCTCTATAGTTAAGAGTCTGTTTCTTGGTTTGTTTTTCCTCTCTCTCTTTTTTCCCTTTGCTCATTTGTTTTATTTCTTAAATTATACATATGAGTGAGATCATAGGGTATTTGTCTTTCTCTGCCTGACTCAGAGAAATATTATATATTATATATATATAGAAATATTATATATATATAGAAATATTATATATTATATATTAATATATATAATATATATTAATATATATAATATATAATATATTAATATAATAATATTCCATTATATATGTATATATATCCAGTGCACAAAGCCTGATTTGTTAATTAATTCAACAAATATTTTTAAATTACTTACTATGTTTCAGGAGTCTGGAGATGAATAAGGCCTGCTCTTGACTTCTGAGAATTCACCCGTCACAAAGAGGAAAGTAAAGAGACGTTTGGCTACTAAGGAGTAATGCATTGTTCAGAGCATCTCGGCATCAATCTGCTTGATGCTGACTAAGTGAGGGGTGTGCAGGGATGAGGGGTGATGAGTGGGGGGGAGTGTCTAAATGTTACATTGTAGGACTCATTTCTCCCATATTTCGAATTTGATACGTAATTACGATTCAATACCAGAGACATAAAAACAGAAGCCACCCACTCCTCATACAACCCAATTGGCTTTGGGACATTCTTATTAATGACAGCAGTGAATTTAGTATTTGTCTTCATTCTTAAGGCTACATACTATGCACTAAAGCCTTTTTTACGTGTTTTTTTTTTTTCTGTTACAACTCAGGCTGAAAATTAGCAACCTTATGGACTTCTTTTTAGAGTATTTTTACTCTTATTTATGGAAAAATTCCAAATACATGCAGGTAAAAGGAGAATAGTAACATCTACATACCGTTCCCCAGCCTCAAGAACTTACTGACTGAAAGCTAATCTTGTTAGAGCCCTCCTACCCCGCTCCCCCTTCCTGTTCTGCCAGGATGACTTTGAGGCAAACCTCAGCTGCACCATTTCATGGGCAGATATTTCCATACTCAGTGTTGGTTTTTATGCTGCTGTATGCAATTAGCAGGGCATATGCCCTCTGGTTTTCACAGCCCCTACCATTCACAGCCTTTTACCAGCCTACCCTCATTGCCATGACCTGCCTGCCCCCCTGTAAGCATGTGGGTTTGCAAACTCTAAATTTCCTATTTCTTATCTGTTCCCCTCGTTGACTTTTGTGATTACTTTCTTAATGTAAAGTTTGTGCTGCTGCCTATAAATACCCAAGCCCTATCAATAACTATGTCCTAATAGTAAAGTGCATCAGTCAATGTTAGCTTAATTCTAATCCTTTGAGAGGTTTAAAATTTATTTTCTGGGGTATGCTTACCTCCCTGACTGGCTGAACGGGTTTGAACATGCCGGCTCATTTTGCATTCTCTGTACAGCTTGATGAAAATGGCTTTCAGGATCTGCCTCAAAGTTAATGATAATACATCATTAGCAGTGTCACCTACTTTAGACTCTGCAATCACATACCTGAGTTTTGAAAGGCAAGTAAACCAAAGAGTTGATAATTTGAAGCAGATGACTCAATCTAAAATACTACTGCTGCTGTTCCTACTACTGTTACAAAACTCCATGACAATAAATCCCTCGTATCATCCAGAATGAAATCCTTCAGGATTAATAGCCTTTCCCAGCACTGGCAAAGCACAGGAACTGCTGCTATTGGCCAGCTACCTTCCTTGGAGGGCGCAGGGAAATATACATGAAAGTTGTACCGCAGAAAGAATGACTCAGGAGCACTTGTGTTCCTTTGCATGAAGATATGGTTGAATAACAAGATAATTAGGATATATATGTACATAAACATATAGATAACATGTATCCATTACACCGAACATTATGTAATATGTTACATTTATAATACTGTGTAATTATAATGTATACATTTATAATATTATATAATATTTATATTATACTTATAGGTAGAACTGTGTTCTACTGTCCAATCACAGAGTGATTCTGTCATGTCAATACAAATTCTACAACTGGTAAGAGAATTGTTTTTATATTGTCTAGTGTTTTAGTGTTTATGTGCTGATGTGCATTTCAGGAACCCCATTAGCATGATTAATATTTCAAATTGGCCCCTGCCAGAAAACAACTTTGATGGTGTCCAGAATTGATATCTATGTGAATAATGAGTCCAGTAATGTGTGATAAAAACCAGAATTAGAGAAAAATACATATCGCATTCCTTAGATAAGTATGAGTCACTAGCATATGTTAGGGTAGCCACACTTAGATGGCTGGTCTGTGCCCTTTCCAGAGTAATGTTACAGCTTGATCAAGTATTTTGTTGCTTTTGTTTTTCTTCCTTTAAAAATGATCACTTAACTGCTTTTCCTCTGCATTTGGCCAGCTGCTGTGACCTGTTGGCCTAGGCAGAACGGCACCAAAGGAAGGGCAGTGACTCGAGGCAGGAATCTTTAGCAATACTGCTTAAGCAGAGACATGTTGAGATCAGAGGGAATTCTAAAGGCTTTATGGGTTTTCCAATCTTGAACCAGGGATAAAATTTTTTTACTCCTTGACTTCACGGGGAATCTGTTGGATTAATAGAGAATACATATGTGAGATGTTTGGAGCGCCACGGATCAAAGACTCAAAACATAAGATAAAGTATTACTTTATGTAAAACCAAGGGTCTAATGATGTAAGTGGAAGCAGTAAAGCTTGGCGGTGAAGAGTCTGGACTCTCACTCACTCAAACCATCTGCACTTACTGTGTGACCTTGGGCAAGTCACTTAACCACTCTGGGTCTTAGTTCCCTCTGTAAAATGGGGGTGGGGCAGATAATAGTGCTGGCAATAAGGGATTCCTGGGAGGAGCAACGTAATGTAACGTAACGTAATGTAAGTAAAAGCCTATGCACTTGGCACAAAAATCAGTGCTCAACAAATATTAACCAGACCAGCTCTCTTTTGCCCGCTCTGCACTACCTCATTTGGTTGTGATATTTGACGTTGAAAACCACAGCCAATGTTTCAAGGAAGATGAGGAAAGGTAAGCCTTTTTTCTTTGCCTCTGTTCCTTCCCCTTCTCTCCACCTGTCACCTCCCGCCAATTATCAACTCACTGTGAAACTAGACAGTGCCAGGATATGTGAACAACGCTGTATCTGCCTCAACAACAACAGGGGCCTGCAGGGGGTCCACAGAATGCCTCAGACAACCCAAGAGGGACCCTCCGGCCCTGGAGCTAGCAGACAAGAAGGGGTTTCCTGGCCCAGTGTCCCCTTGCCCGGCACAGTAGATTCTGTTATCCGCCTAATCTGAATCTGGTCTCTGGGATACTTGCCTATGCCTGTGGAGTAGGGACGAGTGTGTTTACTTTAGATTTCTTTTTAAAGCGTATGCACATTCCATTGCTCTGTACTAATGCTTTGGATTGCGTGAGTACATGTTGAAGACAGGTACCCAATTCGTTCTTTCATTTTTTAATTTTTTTTTTAAGTAGGCTTCATGCCCAGCACAGAGCTCAACGCGGGGCCCAAACTCACAACCCTAAGATCAACACCGGAGTTGGGATCAAGAGTCAGACACCTAATGGACTGAGCCACCCCCAAACCTAAAATGTTCTCTTGCCTGATGTAACCATTTGATGTGCCTGAGACCGGCTTCCATTTGCATGCAAAAAAAATGTAATGCCTGCCTTAGTGTTTCTTACCTAGTGTGCTTGCTTGATTTCAGAGGTATAGAGATAGGTCAACTGCCTTCCTAACCTTGGCTACGCTCTTCAGTGTTTTATTTCTCGGATTTTAAAATGTAATTATGGTAGAAGATTTTTTCTATGTCAGAGTCTAAACCCAGAGTGAAAATCCAAACAAAGGATTTTTTTTTTTTTTTTATAGTTGCCCATCTTAAAGATTATGCCATCGCAGTACCTAAGACTGAGTACATATGCTGTGTGGTGTTTGATGACATATGGAGAGCTGGGCTTCTGAAGACTGGCTGGCGGAGTTAGGGATCCAAGCCACAACACGTGGATGGGTGCTGGGGACACCTCCGCTGTTTCACTGCTCTCAATTTACGACTAATGTGGTACATGTTCTAGTGGGAAACAGCTATTCTACAACACTGTGCAAGCATACACTATACAATCCATTCTTCATATAATAAAAAAAATGTCTTGGGTTTGAATTGAATCTTTCTCTAATTATGCTGTTTCCAATATAAGGTCTTAAAATTTTAAAAATGCTTTGATTTTGGAAATAGTTTTGATTCAGAATTGGTCAGATTCTGGATATGCCTGGGAAGTGGTTTTAAGTTAAGAAAGTCCGGGGCACTATAAAGAGGATCTTAGGGCACATCTGTATCTTAGGTCTAAAATAAATTAAATGGGGGCCTTAAAAAGGCAGTTAATCAGCTAAAAGAAAATTAGGCCCCTAACATTCAAGGAATTTAATAATATGCAAGTTGCTTTCAAAATAGGGACTAGTTAGATTTTATGAACATTTAGTTCCTGGGCTGACTATATATTTGTTAAGGACAGACATTCACATAGCACATTTCTTCTAAAGAATTTGAGAATGGGTTGAGAACTTTAAATGAATACAACCAAAATTACACAAGTTTTAAAAAGAGAGAAATGGGGCACCTGGATGGTTTAGTCAGTTGAGCATCTGACTCTTGATGTGGGCTTAGGTCATGATCCCATGGTCATGAGATCGAGCCCCGTGTTGGCCTCTGTGCTGAGCATGGAGCCTGCTTAAGATTCTCTCTCTCTCCCTCTGCCCCTTTTCCTCCATTCATGCTCTCTCTCTAAAATAAATAAATAAATAAAAATAAATAAATAAAAAAGAAAGAAAGATAAGAAACAGGGCTGGGGTGGGAAGAATTCAGCAGATAAGAGAGCAGACACTACCTAAATCAGGCCTCAGAAGAAAGTATCTTACAAACCAAGTGAGGCTGCTGTAAGGTGTTCTAGAACTAGAGAAGCTTCTCTACTGACCTTTTCTCTGTGTGTGAGAATTTTTTAACGTTTGTTTATTTTTGAGAGAGAGAGAGACAGCATGAACGGGGGAGGGTCAGAGAGAGAGGGAGACACAGAATCTGAAGCAGGTTCCAGGCTCCGAGCTGTCAGCACAGAGCCCGATATGGGGCTCAAACTCACGGACCACGAGCTCATGACCTGAGCCAAAGTCGGTCGCTTAACCGACTGAGCCACCCAGGCGCCCCTTTGTGTGTGAGAATTTTTTAGGACCCTCCCTCCCACCTCGACCCTTCTTTCCTCCTTAGCATTTTATCGAGAATAGGTAGGAGGAGGAGAGTACTCGGGTCAGTAAGTGAAAAATTACTAACTTTAAATGCTCCAGCTCATCTTGGCAGTTCCTCAACCCTGACAGGCCTTGTGTTCCGCAACCCCCCACCCCCACATCCCAAACATTTTGTCCACACTCTTTACTGTCCTATGACATTCATAGGTAGTATAATCTACTTACACATAATACATACACTGCCCAATTATAATATAAAAGAGAAATAAAAGTTATTTAAAATAAAATGTCCTTAATTTTAATACATACATGCTGTATGTATATACAGCTGGCGTGCAACTACACGCCAATCGAGACGTAGTCACCACGCCTGTGAAGCCACAGAGGCAGGCTGACACGGGAGTGCTGTGTTGGCATCTCAGATACCTAGAGCTGAGCATGACTGTCATGGACTGACATTCAGAAACAGGGACAACTCCCGGCAAATCTCAAATGAAACAAGGGATAATCTTTCCTCAGTCAAGCAGAAAATTCAGAGCATAATAAAATCATGCAAAATGCAGAAGAACCTTCTGTTTATATGTAGAATGGAAGAAGGTCCTAGGCTACAAATTACAACGATGTTCATGTATCTGAACGTGCAGCGGATAATTTGAAAGTCATGAAGGACGCAGATGGAAGGACGATTCGTTGTTGTTTGGCAAGGCCTGTGCATTGCAGGACATCCGACATCCTTGGCCCTGCCCATTAACTGTATGTAGCACTCCCCCGTAGTTATTTTGACAGTCAAAAGCACCCCTAAAAATTGCAAAACATCCCTTATGGAGGAGTTCCAGATACCTTAGAGTTGCACCAGATATTATATGTTCAATGAAGAGCCAGGAGATAGTGAGTGGAGAGGATGCTGCAGAAAACAGAAGGAGGGCACAAAAACCACCCTGAGGCCAGTAAGGCCCTGGGATTGGCAGCCCAGAAGCCCTCCTCCCCGCCCCCCACCCCAGGAATGGGGCTGATACAGTCGAGTCTGGGTACCCTCCCTGGGAGGGGATGTGCTCTGTCCTCATCTCTCCCTCTCGTGGGTCCTTCTTTGCACTGTACAGGGAACCCTTGCTCATTTCATCAGTCGGCTAGTTGTGATTACAGGTAGCCCCTGCTTTTTCAAAGTTCAAGTTAGACCACTTGGCTGTTACAAAAGACCTGCATTGGTACGTGGTTTCGCTAACAGAAGGAAATCTGAAAAGCAATTTTGTTTTTAGGACAAAAGAGGACGAGTGGAAATAGCGTTGTTCTGCGGAGAGCCACGATCGGGGCAGTAGACACCCGGGCAGCGAGAGTGGCCCCACCAAGCTCCTTTCCCAGAACCGCACTCAGCATCTCAGCAGCCAGCTTTGAACCGCGTCTGAGAGCATCTGCGCTTTATCTCGATTTATTTTGTGCATCCATGAGCAAGACGCATCCTAAGGTTATCAGGAAAGCCCAAGAGAGGTTCTTTTTGGGTTCGGGGACACTCAAAAGTTTTCCATACAAAATGATGGCAATTGCTTCTTCCCTCTGGGCCGTTTCGGCTTATGAAGCTTCCGTAGGCGTGCTCTACTTCCAGAGAACAGGGCAGCCTGTGGTGGGTACATTTTGGCAGAGCTCATCCAGCACCTTCTCTTGAAGTTTTCAACAAGAGGATTACTCATGGGGATATCATGGCGCCAGGTGATTCTCACGGTAAGCTCCCCGTAAGACTGGCTTTCTGTTCTCAGGCGAACATAAATGAAGAATGCAGACTCTTCTGCCTGTGAAAGAGGAGTAGGGTGCTTCCCAACTAGACATCCAGTCACCTCGCCTCACTTTCTGCCCGCATAGCAAGAGTCTCTGAGCCTTCCCACGGGCACCCACCCATATGTCTACAGGCTTGTCACATGGAGTATGTCCTCTTCCTCCCTTTGACGGGCTTTCTATGTGCTCTGGCTTACAGTAGGAGACTCAGAACAGTGTGTTTTCTTTTTTTTTTTTTTTTTTCATTTTTCCCCCAGAGTCAAACCAGACAGGAAGCTGGAAATGAACCACTGAAACCGAGGACATTCAAGGCTGTTTGTATCTGTGCCTTTTCTTCCTTCCTCCCCTTCCTGTGACTGACAGAGCCTGAGTCTCTGCCGGCTCCCCGGCCAGAGCCTTCAGCTTCGCGGTGACCTCGACAAGGCTACCAGATGTGAACATGGTCAGTGGACTTAGTACAAGATGGGCGGTTGCAAAAGACAAGCTTCTACAAAGCAGGGGTCTGAGGTTACTGATGTAGCCAAGACTGGTTTTCCCACAAGAAGTCCCCATTGCTAGGGGCTAGAAGTGGCTGACATTCCTGCTTGGCTCTTGACTTTCTCTAGACTGTGTTTCCTCAGCAGAATCAGGGTAAAAAAAAAATCACCAAGCCCACACCTTTCCCCTTTTATGACTAGTCTCTCATACTGCTAAGCAATGTAATAAGTCTTCCCATTTTTTAAAAGGTTATTTGTTAAAAGAAAATCCTGTCGGGGCGCCTGGGTGGTGCAGTCGGTTAAGCGTCCGACTTCAGCCAGGTCACGATCTCGCGCTCCGTGAGTTCGAGCCCCGCGTCGGGCTCTGGGCTGATGGCTCAGAGCCTGGAGCCTGTTTCCGATTCTGTGTCTCCCTCTCTCTCTGCCCCTCCCCTGTTCATGCTCTGTCTCTCTCTGTCCCAAAAAATAAATAAATGTTGGAAAAAAAAATTAAAAAAAAAAAAAAGAAAAGAAAATCCTGTCCTGTTATCACAAGAATTATCTGACTCTGTCAGGTGGCCCTCCTTGAGGGAATGCAGTGACTGGGCATTTTTATTCAAAGACTGAATCATGTGAGCCCAGGTGGAAAGATTTTTGTTTATTGGTTATAGGGATTTTTCAGAGTCATCAGAGCTTTCTAGTTGACACGTAAAATTCTGGAATCTTACCTTTCTTATTTTTCTACAAGAGTAGAAAGAAATAGTGTCTTCTATTTTGTTCCTTTAAAAATAGAGGTGGAGGAAGGATCCAGTGTCATTTGTAAGGACTTCTTTTTCTCTTCCTTAAGTGATTCATTTCTCTAGCCTCATATTACTTCAAGTGCTAAGCTAGGCATAGGGCATTGCAAAACAGCAAATAATTATACAATATTCTTCTAAAAACACATACTATAAAACTTACTACCTCTGGGTACCACGTGTCAAAACTTAGACTCCTTTATGTTGCCCCCCAGGCAGACATGAAACTTTTCTTTATCCTACTTGCATGATGCCTAACTGGGAGCATTTATTTATTTTATTTTTAAATTGCACCTTTAGTTCATAAATTTACTAATGAGATAATTAGCCATTCTATTATTTTGAGTACTTTTGATTACAATCTCTAAATCTTCCTAGAAGAGGCTTACTTATCATTTTTATCTTGAAAGTCTGCTTACCCTCCATCAGGCATGTTGTTTGGATAGCCATGGTGTTTCCCACAAAGAAACAAGAGAACAAACATTCTGCACAATACTTTTGCTGATTTCTTATAGCATGTTTTCACCATCACAACGGGAAATCAAGGCAAAAAAAAAAAAAGATTCAAACATTTCATTGTTTTTTTTTTCCCCACACATTTTATTCTTTAAAAATTAACCCATAAACCTTCATGAACAGTGTCAATAAGAAAACATTAAGTAGAAATAGTGCTAACAACAGATGTGTTTTCTTAGGCCTGAGAAGTAAGAGCAACCACATTAAGATAGTGTGCCCAGGTGCGCCTGGGTGGCTTAGTCGGTTGGGCAGCCGACTTTGGCTCAGGTCGTGATCTTGCAGCTGGTGGGTTCGAGCCCTGCGTCGGGCTCGGTGCTGACAGCTCAGAGCCTGGAGCCTGCTTTGGATTCTGTGTCTCCCTCTTTCTCTCTGCCCCTTCCCTACTCGCACTCTGTCTCTTAAAAATAATTTTTTAAAAATTAAAAAAAAAAAGATAGTGTTCCCATTATGTATTGCTATGGAATAAATTACCCCAGGTATTAGCATCTTAACACAACCACTTTATCGTGTTCATAATTTTTCTAGATCAGAAATTCCCCAGGGCATGTGACTCTTGGTCTCTGGGTTGACTTAAAAAATAAAATCTTAAACAGAAAAAAGAAATTCCCAAGGGGCGTGTCTAGGCAGTAGCCTTTTGGGGTCTCTCATTCAGTTGTAGTCAGATGTCATCAGGAACCACACCCATCCAATGGCATGACTGGGAAGGATGCTCATGGAGGCTACTCTTACAGAAGCAGTTCCTGCTGGCTGTTGGCTCAGACAGGCTGCTGATGTGTCTGTATGGGGTTTCTCTATGTGCTGTGGGCTTCTCACAACATGGCAGCTGGATTCCAAGTGGAAACATCCAAAGGGGGAGTGTCCAGAGAGAGAATGTACAAGAGGCCAAGGCAGAAACTGCAAGGCTTCACTGGACCTGGCCCCTGAAATCACGTGGCCTCACTTCTGCCACATTCTATTGGTTACAAGCAAATCATCATAGCCAGCCCATAATCCAGAGAAAGAGAATTTGACCCCATCTCTAGATGTGAGGAGTATCAGAGAATTTTAGGCTGTCTTTAATCTGGGCTCCTGGGTGGCTCAGTTGGTTGAGCCTCCGACTTTGGCTCAGGCCATGACCTCATGGTTCATGGGTTCAAGCCCCACACCGGGCTCTGTGCTGACAGCTCAGAGCCAGCAGCATGCTTCGTATTCTGTGTCTCCCTTTCTCTGCCCCTCCTCTGTTTGCATGCTCTCTCTCTCTCAAAAACAAATAAAAACATTAAAAACATATTTAAAAAAAGGCTGTCTTTAATCTGTCATAAGTAGGACTGGAAATATTTTTAAGACATGAAATAATCCATACTATTTCATATTTAATAAATTATTTGGCGTAATCATGTTCTGGAGCATTAGCTTAGAAAAATAAAAGGACTGCATGAATTTCTTTTTTAAATATATAAATACTTGACAATGAATGCTAAATTCTTATTAATACTTTTAGTGACTAACTGGCAATCTATTGGCTCAACTTGCCTTCGGATGCTTTGTTTGACCTTTGGATGCACCAACATTGTAAAATTAAAGGATTTCACATAAATCGCTAAATTTTCACCTTCTCTTGAAAAATGGAAAATTTGGGTCATCAAGGGCCTAACTTCCACTTGGCAGTGCTTGATCAGAGCCGAGTAGCACCTGTCTCCATAGAAAGCATCAACCCTGCATCAATCCCTAGAGTAAAATATTTTTCAATTTCCGTCATAGGTTTTTTTCTCTTTTTCTTCTTATTCATGTTTTGCTTAGTCAATATGTGGTGCAATATTGGTTTCAGAAGTAAAATCCAGTGATTTGTCACTTACATACAACACCCAGTGCCCATCACAACAAGTGCCCTCCTTAATACCCATCACCCATCTAGCTCATCTCCCACCCACCTCCCTCTATGAACCCTCTGTTTGTTCTCTATTGTTAACAGTGAAATCATATGGTATTTGTTTTTCTCTGATTGACTTACTTCACTTAGAATGATACATCCTAGCTCCATCCACGTCATTGCAAACAGCAATATTTCATTTTTTGATGGCCGAGTAATATTTCATTGCGTGTATATATATATATATATATGTATATATATATATATGTTGTGCATATATACCACATCTTCTTTATCCATTCATCAGTCTATGGGCATTTGGTCTCTCTCCATAATTTGGCTATTGTTGATGCTGCTGCTATAAAAAACATTGGGATGCACGTACCCCTTCAAATCTGTATTTTTGTATCCTTTGGGTAAGTACCTAATATTGCAATTGCTGGATTATAGAGTAGTTCTTTTTTTAGTTTCTGAGGAACCTCCATAATATTGTCCAGAGTGGCTACACCAGTTTGCATTCCCACCAGCAGCACCAAGAGTGTTCCCCTTTCTTCACACATCCTTGCCAACACCTGTTTTTTTCCTGTGTTGTTAATTTTTGCCATTCTGACAGGTGTAAGGTGGTATCTCATTGTGGTTTTGATTTGTATTCCCTGATGATGAGTGATGCTGAACATCTTTTCATGCATCTGTTAGCCATCTGGATGTCGTCTTTGGAGAAGTGTCTATTCATGTCTTCTGTCCATGGCTTTTTTCTTAAGGTAGAGTCCTATACCTATTTTTTTTTTTAAGTTAGAAAACAAACAAAAAAGACAGACAGAGGGCTGTATGTTTCCAGAAACAAGAGAGTGCATTTTTTTTTTGTATGTGGTTAGAAGAATATTCTTAACATGTTCAAAATGCTAACTCTCCTGCCCACTTCACTTGTATGGGTTACCTGCCTGACCTCTGTAGACATGTGAATTGCATCCCTTGCTTTAGTGATCAACAGATAAGGTTGTTCTTTTTTTTTTTTTCCTTCCAAGTTTATTTATTTATTTTGAGAGAGAGAGGGAGAGACAGCGAGAGTGGGGGAAGGGCAGAGAGAGAATCCCATGCAGGTTCTGCACTCTCAGCATGGAGCATGATGAGGGGCTTGAACTCACAAACCATGAGATATCACCTGAGCTGAAACCCAGAGTTGGATGCTTAACCAAATGAACCACCCAGGAGCCACAGATAAGGTGGTTCTTAAATGCTCAGCAGAGGCTCTTCAGAGTTTAGTGGGGACCCAGGACATGCAGTTGTGAGAGCAAAGCTTCAAGACACTGGAACTCTTATTTTTTACTCCGCAGTTTTGGGCGCATGGAATGAGACAGAGCCTATCTGTGGTGCATTAAAGACAGCTGTAAATCCTTTGTCATTTTGCCCAAGGAGAGGTGGGTTCTATTTACCCACCCCCTTAAATGTATTCTGGGCCTATGACTGCTTTAATCAATAAGATACAGTGAATGTGATGCTAACCTTTCAGATGACTGGCAGCTTCTATTTCTTCCTCTTGAGACACAGCCTCCAGCCTCCATGCTATGAGGAAGCCCAAGCAGCCATGTGGGGCAGCCTACATGGAGGAGAGTTATGGCCTCTGCCCACATCCAGCACAATTTGCCATTCGTGTGAAGGAGTCATCTTGAAAATGGATGCTCCAGTCCCAGTCTAGCCTTCTTAGCTGTACCATGTGGAGCAGAGATGAGCCATTCTTGCTGAGCCTTGCCTAAACTGAATAGTTGTGAGCAAATAATTATTGTTGTTTTGGAGCCCCTAAGTTTTAGAGGGGCTTGTCACACAGCCATATCTAATGTAGTATCCGTGGGGGTCCAGGGTTTGTGCTCCCGGAATCCATGTATCCCTCCTATGGTAAGTTTACCTTTTATTTTCATGAGAAGAACCAATCCCATTTCCACTCTCAGTACATACCCTTTGAATGGGGTTGACTCCAACTCTGCCTCCAGAGATGAGCTTACGATGCAGCCTGGCCACATCACAGGAAGTGACCACTGAGAAGGTTTTTGGAGCCACGTGAGTGGGAGGCAATAAGACTTGTTATGCTGGTGAGAGAACCCTCTTTCTTTTCAATTGGATCAAAACCCAAGAAGACATGTGCCTGGACCTGCTAGGATCCATCAGGTAGAGGCTCAGAATGAAGCAAACGAAGCAGAAGGCTGAGCTGAGAGGTGGAGCGATATCGAGTCCTGGAGACCCTGTCTGAGGTTTGGTACCAGCCGTGCCTGTGACCGCCTTTCCTTGGGACTTGTCTACTATGCAGACCCTAAGATTTGGGTTTATTCTCTTTGCTTGCATCAGTTTGAGTTGCAGGTTCTGTCACTTGCAGCAGAATGAGTCCTCAGATGCAGAGGGTCTGAATTTGGATCTGGCTTTGATATTTCTTTCTTCTTTTTTAATTTTGACAGAATTTCAGACTTACAGAAAAGTTGCAAGAATGATAACGAAAAATTCCTACATACCCTTCACCCAGATTTCCAAAATATTAGTCATTTAACACATTTGCACATTCTGTCTAAACATTTCCTTGTGCCCTTTCATAACCTCTCCCTCTGCCCTCCCCTCCCCTCCCAACTGTCACTGTAGACTACATGTTCTAGAATTTTGCAAATGCACTTAGACAGTAAACACTGGTTTTTGTCTGGCTTTTTTCACTCAGCATTATTATTTTGAGATTCATTTGTGTTATTGTGTATACTTGTATACTCATTCCTTTTTATTTTTAAAACTTGAGTTACCACTGTATGGGTATCCACTGTATGGATATTCTACAATCCGTTTATTCGTTCACTTGTGGTCAGATATTTCCCTTGCTTTCAGATTTTGCCAATAAAAAATAAAGCTGTTATGAACATTCATAGTTCTTTGCACAGCTTATATTTCTCTTGGATAAATATGTAGGAGTAGAATGGCTGGATCACACAGTCGTGTATGTTTTTTTTTTTTAATTTTTTTTTAACGTTTATTTATTTTTGAGACAGAGAGAGACAGAGCATGAACGGGGGAGGGGCAGAGAGAGACGGAGACACAGAATCAGAAGCAGGCTCCAGGCTCTGAGCCATCAGCCCAGAGCCCGACGCGGGGCTCGAACTCATGGACCGAGAGATCGTGACCTGAGCTGAAGTCGGACGCTTAACCGACTGAGCCACCCAGGCGCCCCCAGTAGTGTATATTTAATATTTTACAAAAGTGCTATTTTCCAAACTGTTTTCCACAGTTTTTCAAAGTGATTGCACCATTTTATATCCCCACTAACAGAGGAGCAGAGTTCCAGTTGCTCTAATTCCTCACCAACTCTTGGTATCGTCAGTCTTTTCAGTTTTAGACACTTCAATATTTATGGAGTCTAAGCCACTGAGTTTTGGAGTGATTTGTTGTGTGGCAATAGATAACTGGCATGAAATGAATATAAACCGAACATACACAGAAGTAATTTTTAAGGCGGTTAAGACCTACATTTGTTAAGGATCTTTTACAGTTAGAAACATCTGAATACATCGTAGAGGAGGAAAGCTGTGTGCCTAAAATTCAAATACTGTAGAGTCCTATTAGAGGGTAGGTACAGTCCACTGTATAGTCAAATAGCACTTAATCAGCAATGAGTCATTGAGAGCTTTGGGATTTAGCAAGATGTTAGAATGGTGACACCAATTCACTTACCTAAATATCCCAGTCAACAAAGCAGGAAGTCTGGAGTGTATAAGGACTGTTTCATTGGCTTTTTGATCCCCTTCTCTCCTTCTGACCTCCTGGCTCCTGCAAATGATATTTGCCACCAGGTGTTTTGGGGGGGTCCCCAAGGGGTATCTTTACAAGTGCTCTGAAGCAAGTCTGGGCAGGTGAGGGGTTTTCCCTCCACTGAGCTCCCCCAGGCAATGAGTTTCCACCCCAGGGGGAACACTCAGTGTCCCTGGAGGACCACACGTGCTTGCTGTTCAGATGGCAAGGTGGGAAGGGGACCGCTCTCCTCTTGGGTTTAGTCTAGGGAGGCTCCCCAAGCAAAGGTGCTTGAACCACATGTCCTCACATCAATTTTCCTATTCTTTACAAGTGTCTCATGCTTCCTTCTACCCCGTGTCCTATTAGGACCCAGCCATGAGTCAAATTTGGGACTAGACTAGGAGACAGATTCAACTGACAGGCATAGACTTGTGTTTACTTTTATGTCCCCTCTCTCTGTCCCTGGGTTAGATTCAGTGTGCCTGGATCCTTCTTTCCTAAGGAAGAGGTGTTACCCCAAATATACCGCGCCCCCCTCCCCACACACTTCTTCAGCAGAGAAATTTCAGGCTATTTGTCAACTACGCCCAGGCACGTTTGACTGTGTGCGGGTCCCTTACCACAGATTAAGCTGAGATACCCCCCACCCCCAAATGGTGATAAATCAGAATTATTCTACTGCACTCTCTCATACTCTCTGTTCAGTAGCTGTTAAGTGTTCCTGTTTTATGATGGGCTTTTAAATAGATGTTTAGTTTAATTTTCTTGTTTTCTCAGACAAGACTGCCCCAGACAACCTCCCTCTCCCGAAGCAGTCTTTTCTCTCATGGCTTTGATTTTCCTTATTTTCTCGTCGTGTGGATGGTTTTCTTATTCTTTCTTCATTTTAGCAGCACACGTCAAATACGTGAAAATTCTGAGCCACTAAGTAAACATGCAGACTCCACGTGAAAGAACAAAACCCGTGGCGTCTGCACTTGGTTTGGCAACGCGCTGTCTCAACTCCGGCGCTTACAAGGCAAATGTAAACATCTTGATCAAAAACTTTTCAGCCAGTTATCTTTAGGCCTTCGTGATTAAAATGGTAAGCTCAACACTTGCTTTCTCAAGTGCCCTTGGAAAGAACTACTCTCACAGCATCACCCCCACCCACCCCACTGCACACTGCAAACAAAAGCCTGAATGGATAGGCTCCCACCGAATTTCAGGAGGCTGTGATTACTTCTCTGAAATTTAAAAAAGAATCCCACGTTTGACAGGAATTGTTAACAGTCTACAATTAACAAATAGATATGGCATTAGTGTTTTTCTAATCAAAATCTATTGTTCCGCCGATGCTCACCGCTGTTGTGTTAAGTGACAGCGGGTTGCCCTTGCAGGAAGCCTGGAGAGTGGCACGCACAGGAGAGGTGAGTGTGCTTTTACGCTCGCATCCCCATCTGTCAGATCATTCCAGAACAGTACAATTCGAATCTGCCCTCTCTGACGACGGTACCAATTTGTCCCTCATGTTGAGCAGTGACCCTTTCTTTCCTGAAGTGTTCAAAGGAAAGAAAAAAAAATAGATTATTAAGTTCTCAATGAACTAAAAAAAAACAACAAACCAAAACTCTGCTCTGCCGGAGCTGGAAGCCCCTGGCCCGGGGTCCTCTGAGCAGAGGTGGCATCATGGTTCACCGCTTCCAGAAATCATGGCAGACAATAGGAATTACCCTGGAAGTCTTCAGTGACTTAGATAATTGCTCAGATAATATAATATAATTGCTCAGATAATATAATGCGCCATAAAAGTATGGCGATGACAAAGTTTGTGAGCAGAGAGAATTTCATAGCCAGTAACTTGCCTAATTAAAAAAAAAAAAAAAAAAAGCATCTCTTCCAATACAGTAGACGCAAATGAAAAATCGGCAGGAAGGAAAAAAAAAGTCCTTGGATATGTGTTTACATATCACTTAAACAACAGAAACAGGTCACCCATACCACAAATTTTCCTGTTTTGGGCCATTTTGCAAGCATGTCAGATGCCCCTGAGGTATGTTGAGCCAACCCTGTCCAGAATTTCTATGCTAATGGACAGCGGCCAGTTCCGCAGACCAGTCCTCACTCCCCATTTGGCTCCTTCCTGCCACCCTGGCTCCCTGCTGATCTTGGAGTCCCAAGGCCTCCCGGCCAGGCACCGCTTAGCTCTCATGACCCACAGAGTGCTACTTCAGGAGCTCCAAGGTTGAACTTCTTTGGGTAAAGGTTACTCCTCACTACTCGTGAAATCAGACTCCCCTCCCCCACAAAATACAGGTTTGTCTACATGGGTGGGAAAAACGCAAATTCCAAGGCATGCGGCATTTTAATTTCCCGAGACGGCTTGACTAAGGAAGATGTCATAATCAAGAAAAATACACCTTATTTTCAAAATATTAACCCTAAAACATTAATTCCAGATCCGTCTTCCAAACCTTCATTCAACCATGTGACATTCCTGTCAGGGATCCTCCCCTTTCCTTGAAGAGAAGGTCAGAGGTTCTTACATAAGCACATAGTCCTTGGCTGTTTCCTCCCCTTCCCTGTCATTATCCATGACTGTTTATCAGTTCTTGCTGGTTGCCTCTGGGTCACTGTTGTACATCCCCGCAATGCATTGCGCCTTCAGGCCTTAGAGGCTTTCTAGGCTTCTTCAAGGGTCCTGTCTGCGGCACACAGGAAATTATCCACTGTTCCCATGGTGCTCAGCACAGCCTCTCAAGGCCCATCTGCCTAGACACACTGCTTAACCTTTTCTACTTCTCCGCACCATGGTGCCCTGGGGAGCGGGTGACTCTGGGTCTCAGCATTGATAAAGCCTCCATTTCATAATGGGACCTAGGTCCTCCCTGCTCTCGGAACATCCAGATCCAAGTGTGTGTATCCAGGATTGCATGAGGGCCTGGTCTTGATCTTCACACCTTTGCCAAGTCCAGAGGCTCCTCAGCAAGTAGGCTGTATGAAGTGAAAGTCAAGGTTTTTGAAAAGCAATAATAGCCTTTTCTCTCCCCACTCCCTAGTCTCCAAGGCAACAACGACCCTGAGCCAATAAGGCAAAGACAAGTGTACAAGAGGGGGTATCTATCATCTAAAGGTATCATCCCACCCCAGAAGGATATGGGATTTGGTGTTCCTGCCTTTACATTAGAGTCCCTTCCCTGAGATGTGGAATTGGCATTAAGGAATTGGTTTCTGGGGCGCCTGGGTGGCTTCAGTTGGTTAAGCGTCCACCTTTGGCTCAGGTCATGATCTCATGGCTTGTGGGTTTGAGCCCCGCATCAGGCTCTGTGCTGACAGCTCAGAGCCTGGAGCCTGCTTCGGATTCTGTGTCTCCCTCTCTCTCTGCCCCTCCCCTGCTCTCTCTCTCTCTCTCTCTCTCTCTCTTTGTCTCTCAAAAATAAATAAATATTTTTAAAAATTAAAAAAAAAAAGAAACTGGCTTCTATTGGGGATGCCCTTTTGACTGGAAGAGATATAAAACTTTCAGGAAGAGGAAACTCACAAATCTTTTAAACGGTGCGTCTTTGAAGGGGCAAATAGATCATCTAGCCTACCTAATTTTCTTAAGCAGGACCATCTTCCACCATGTGGATGAGTGGCAGACAGAGCTGGCAGAAGATGGCTGAGCACACCGCCTGGGGACCCCACTTCCTGGCTCCAGGCCATGTCTACAGCCAGGTGCATTCCTGTTCCCTAACTTTATTGAAGGAAGGGGAGGAGGAGGAGAGCTTTACTGAAGAAAAAGGAGGAGGAGGAGGAAAGGAAGATGAAAAAGAGGAGAAGGAAAACTACGTTGTGCACATATAACCCTAACAATGTTACTTACTTTTGCAATTAAAAACCCCAATTAAATCAGAGTGATTCATTCTGCCTTAGAAGGAAAAGAAAAGCCTTCCTTTTTTTTTTTTTTTTTTAGGTTTACTTCTTTATTTTGAGAGAGAGAGAAAGCAAGAGAGTGAGAGTGAGTAAGGGAGGGACAGAGAGGGAGGGAGACAGAGAGAATCCCAAGCAGGCTCCGTGCTGTCAGCTGAACCCAATCTAATGAACTTTGTGAGATCATGATGTGAGCTGAAACCAAGAGTCAGACACTTAACCAACTGAGCCACCCAGGCTCCCCAGAAAAGGCTTCCTTGAAAAGGTAATATTTGCCATGGGTTTTGGAGGCCGAATAGGAGTTCACTAGGCAGCAATAAGGAGGAAGAACATATCAGCAGGACAGGAAAGAGGGCCTGCCCCTAATGTTGACCGCAGGGCCCAGAGCTGAAGGATAAGTAAGATCTAAATGCTATATATCTAAATATTTCAAAGTTATAAATCAAGCTAATAAACTGCTGAATAAAATATAACCCACTCTATTAACTTGATCAATTTACTTTCACAATGACCTGGAAGACCAAATTCAATTCTGAATTCTTGCACTCTTAGGCGTTCCATGATGGGATGTAATGGCATGCAGTGAACTGGTTCCTGTCCTCGGGGCTCCTTTCCAGGAGCCTCTTTCTTTGCTTCCCCCCCCCCCCAGCTGTATCCTGTATCGTAAGGGGCTTCGGGTGCCACATGTGGACTCTGTTTTTACCCCAACCCCACTGCAAGCAGCTACCTCAGGCCTAGAAGTGGTCAGGCTGGTGGTGTGGGCTGCCCTCTGGAGGATGAACATGGAAAGAGGCCTACAAAGGCCGCCGAAGCAGGTTGGGTCTTTTGGACAGGGAACTCTGGAACCCCGGGCACCAGGAGTGTGGTGCAGAAGGGGATGTGCAGCCTCTGGGCAGGCATGTGACCTTGGCTCCACAGATTGCCTACCTGATGGAGAAGGGTGGCTGGAGGAGGGTCACAGCAGGAGCCCCTTAAAGTATAGGGACCTGGGCATGTGGCCCTCTTGCCCAGTCAACGGATGATTTTGCCAAAAAATTTGTACAATGGCTGAAGTTGTTAAAGAGCACGCACATATGAGAAATGTTAAGAAATTCAATGTGTCCAGAATGTGGGTTATTTGTGCCAAGGGGCAGGAGATAAAAGTAGGGCAAGATGGCGAAAGGCATGGTGATCAGTATAGATTCAGTCTGGTGGGCAATGGGGATTTTTAAGCATGAGAATTCTGTTAATGATTTCTTAGGAAGAAGAATCTGGAGCCAATACTGGAATCAGGGCAGCAGCAAGACCTTGTGAGATTATTGGAGTTGTTGCAAGTAAGAGAGGCTGGCCGGCTAAACCAAAGGACGGAGAAGAAAGACCTCGGGTTCAAGAGATATTTGTGGAGTAGAACTGACAAGGTTTTGTGTGACAGAGTCTAAGATAACTTTGGGATTTCAGCTTGGAAGGTCATGGGAATTTAAGGCAAGGCGCAGGTTGTGAAGTGTGGGATGTGTTCAGTCCGAGGCTCTGTGACTGTAATGCGAGCTATCATGTGACTATTAATGGCAATGAAAATCACGGCCAGAGAGCCTTGAAGTCGGCATCCTAAGAGCAGATCCAGGAAAAAAGAAATGGTGTGGGAGCATTTCAAAGAATTCCTTATAAAAGAAGTTTGCCTCTGCGACGTCTGCGTCTTGTAGGTGCCTGCTTGCTAACGGGAAGCTTTAGGACACTTCTGTATTTTGAGTTCTGCTTTGGTTATTCATAGGAAAAACCCAGGCTCTCTTCCATTGGGAAAAAAAGCTCAAGCAGTGGATAAAAACAACTATTTCTTTTGAGAGGCAGTAGAAACTTGGTTGTGGCAGCATTTCCTCTGCTGAGACCTTCATAGGTAAACAAGTCTCCCTCGATGTCTGCTGTGTCCACTGCTTTGATATTTTAGGAGAGGTGGCAGGCAGTGGAGGCCTTCTGGCTCATCAGATTTCCCAAATGTTGAAGATAACTGAAACGAGGAGTGATTTTTTTTTTCAGGATATAGATTCTGGATGACTGAAAGTTTCATTCAGTGTATTTAAGTTGTGAAATCAGAACACTGAAGGGAACTGAATTCTCGGCAACGTAAGGGTAGAAGTTTCAGAATATAACCAGCCGTTGTGCACTGACCATCCAGAAGTGGACGCGCTCTAGATTCTAGCTGGTGCTCGGAACTGTTCATTTTTCAAAGGGCTTGTTTCTCCAGATAACATTTTCTTGTTCTTTTTCTTACCTTTCTGCTTGTGGCAATAGTTGGAGTGTTATTTTCCAAGTTGCCGGGATTAATGTTCATTTTCTGGTTAATTAAAATCCTTTAAATAAAAACACTCCAAGTTCGGAGCATTATTGTACTCATTACCATTTCTGTAGCATCTTTGCAGCTCAGCTATTATGCAAGGCTGCAGTAATTTTAACACAGCCCTTTTATTCTGTTTGTCTTTATTGAAGACTTTGTGCTCATTACCGGATTGTCTCCTGACAGCCCAGAATACTCCCCCAGACTCTCCTCCTGAACTGTGTGAAATCTATTTTGCATTTGCAAGCGTCTGGGCCTTCCGCGATCAGGTAAGTGACTGAATTAAGAAATGATTTAAAATTTGGGGGTACAATCTCTTAACGTGGAACATGGAAACACTTGGTCGTCAAATCTCCCCTACACTTCACTTTTTGGTACAAAAGGCCTCAGAGGGGGCAGAATTGGCCTAATTCCAGGGTTAAAAAAAAAGTGTTAAAAATAATTACACTTCACATGCATCAACAGTACTTATGTATTCATCTAAAAATACAGTAAATGATGTGAGTTTGAGATATTTATCACTTGCTTTTGAAAGTGTTCCCCTAGTGGGTGTGCCTGCTTTGTTATATACTGAGGGCAGCTTTCATTCTGCAAACACTCGTTGTTTGCTGATGGGAGTTCCGATTCCTCTCATCCCTGTCCATTTTCTGCAGGACAAAGCACCTCTCTATCATGTTTTAATAGGCGGTTGCTGTCTCTCAGGGCATTTTTCTAGGGCTGTTCAGTATGGGTGGGAGGATTCATTTGACATGCTTGCAACCCACTCCAACTTTGGTGATTCACAGAAGCAGCTTAAACTAGACAGAAAAACCATTTCATGCTCAAATTATTCTTAGCAAAAGGCTACATCTACTTTTGAAGAAAGATGAATTTAGAGTATCTCCATGGGTTTTCTAATAGCAAATAGCTCTAAATATACACACACAAAAAGCTGTAGCAGGTTTGAAGTGGGGCAGGCCACCTGCTCTTGAATTTGGAATCCACCCCTCTCAATGGCAGAAGGTGGGGGGGGGGGTTCTCCTACACAGACACTTTCTGTGTCTAATTGTACTTGAACCTGAAGGCCCTCCACGAGCCACATGCTAGTGTGTGATGCGTGGGGTGTCCTCTCTAGCTCTCCCTTCAAACAATGGCTCTCATCTCAATGGTGTGCTTTAGATGTAGCCTGAAGGCGGGGGGGTGCTCACATTGCTAAGGGGGAACCAATGCCTGCTTGACCCATATTTTAGCCATTTCTAAACTCTTTTTCTTTCTTTCTTTTTTTTTTTCCATTTTCACACCCTACCTCAGACTCATCCCCAGGCTGTACCTGCTTCAGCTCCCACTGCTTCACCTCACTGCCCGACACAGCGACAGTATGATCGTAAATAAAAAATAAAATCCAACAAAACTAATGTGCCTTTTTCCCATCTCCCCACCTCAAGGATAATATTCATAATATCCATTTCACACCCGTCATGCCAGCTGAGATCTCTCTTCACAGAGCGTTTTCCCTTGACAGTCTTTGGACCCATTTAATGACTCAACAAACATTTATTAGCACCTACTGTGTGCCAGGCACTGAGCTGAGCCCTAGTCCCGCAGCAGTAAGTAATGGACAGAGTCCCTACCCTCCTGGAAGCCACAGATTAAAGGGCCAACAGGAGGATGCCATATGGCTTTGAATCACAGCAACACTGGGGTGAAGAGGGTTATGTCCCCAGGTAAACCCTGGAAAGGAAGCCTCCTTCCCCACAGCCATCTCCATGCACGTGGTACTGGCGGGACAGCCAGGGTGTGAGGATTCCTTGGGGGGTGACTATTTCTATGGGCTGGCAAAAAGTTCTTAGAGCCCGTGATCACACAATTGTCTGACAACCCCCTGACCCCTGTACCACTCATTTAAATTCATGCTCAACTTGGAGTCTCCAATGCTTCAAATGTCTCCCAGAGAACATGTAGAAATAAGTGCTCTCTGGAAGCCCAGCAACAGTCCTCATCAAAGGCTGGTTCCCTCTGTCCAAGGGTGAGTTTTATGAGAAAGAGAATATCGCATAACTAACCACATTTTATTCTTTGACATTCCAATTACATTAACCAAGGCAGGCATTAGAGATCAATTGATGGGCCAGCCCCGAGAAGTGAGAGCTGCGAGGGGTGGGTCACTGAGGAGATGGCTCTGGGTGGCCACGGGCAGTGGTGGGCGCCTCTGAACAGACACTTCCTCCCTGTGAACCTCGGCCCGTAGCTTCTAAAGTGCTGTCCCTTCATTACCTTCCTGCTGTTCTTTTCTGACAATCTGAGCCTGCCAATCTCGACCATTGCCTGGGTTGGAAACCCGGTTAACTAGGATTCGTCTCGTCCTTTCAAAAGGCAGTTTCTGTTTGTGAACAAAATAAATGAGTGTGCTCCCAACTACTGGGCATTTTCCCTGCAGCTCTGCGGGCCCCCAACCTAGGTTTAATCAATCTATTTCTCACTTAACCAGCCCAGGATCCAATGGATTTTACCTTTTCTAGAGCAAACTAGCTGTGTTCTCCTTTATTTTGCAGCTGATTGACTATGGCATGGAGCTTAGTAGATTGTGGATCAAATAAATGAGAGCCATAAAATTTCCTCCCCAGGGACTGGGTTTTGATTATTTCATTGACCCCAGAACAAGAAATGTGCCCTCCAGACCAAAAAAAAAAAAAAAAAAAAACACAAAAAACCTCCACATGGCCACCCAAGGCCAGATGCTCCTGCCCAGGACTAATTCAATTACATTTATTAAAAGTAAAAAGGTAGGGGAGCACTTTTTTGGAGAATTATCGCATGCCTTGATAGGAGAGAAACTGAGAGTAATATGCAACGGCCTGAAAATCTGACGATTCCTAGAAAGTGAATGTCAATTTGGCACTCTGTCTGGGGTTCAGAAAGAATTCCAGGAATTAGGGTAGTTATGTAAAAATTATGGTGATGGTGAGAATATGCTTTTATTTGGAAGGATCTAAAAGCCTTGTAATTCAATTACCACTGAAATTTAGTGCTTTCTAAATGGATGGTCATCGTATTAGAGAATGTAGAATTTAGCAGCCTATCCATAAATGTTTTATCATTTTTTCTGCTCTGGAAATTTTTGTGTCCTGAGTGCCTATTATTTGCCAAGCTGTGGAAAAGGGAATGTAGTGGAATTAAAGTAATACATTTGGGGTGTAGCAGATGTAGGTCAGAAGTCTACTGCAACCTGTACAGCCCTGGGCAAGTCAATTAGTCACAATAAACCTATAAAAAGGGTAAAATGATAGCAATTGCTTACAATAGAGACCTTTGGGAGTGTTTGCCTACCCTTGTCCTCACTTTTCAAAGATCCACTGTCCACACAAGGCTGGCTTCATGGATGTGCAGTCCCTCTGGTTCCACAGGGCCCTGGGCTTAGAAGCGTTCTGCTTTCACCAGTGTGAAAATCTTTTTTTTCTTAATGTTTATTATTTTTGAGAGAGAGAGAGAGAGAGAGAGAGAGAGAGAGCATGAGCAGGGGAGGAACAGAGAGAGACAAAGACAGAGAATCCCAAGCGGCCTCTGTGCCATTAGTGCAGAGCCCCACAGGAGGCTTGAACCCGTGAACCACGAGATCATGACCTCAGCCAAAATCAAGAGTCTGACACTTAGCAGACTGAGCCACCCAGATGCCCCTCACCATCGTAAATTTTTAATAACTGTTGAACAAGGGACCCTGCATTTTCATGCAGCACTGGGCCCCACACATTATGTGCCTGGCTGTTTTCCATGCACGGGGGTGCCCCAGCTGTGGGTGAGTGACCTGCACTTCCTTTCCTTGAGCCAAGAGAGGCCCACATCTCTCTTCTGTGATTCCCTCTTTTTGCTCAAGCTTATCTGCATGGTTTCTGTAAGGCACAAGCAAACCTCCAGCAAGCTGCGCTTGGTTGATGTAGTTGGAATGTCAAAGAATATACTGTGATTAGTCATGTTACTCTCCTATCTCATGTTGGACTGAGATAGACATCTGGCCCAAGACGGACCAATGAGACGGTCTCTCACAGAGTTTGAACTGTGAGACTCTGGTTCCTCTTGGTAACTGAAGAGGGAGGGTGGAAAACTACCTCTGAAGCTGCAGGGCAGCCATCTTGTGTGTGTAGGGAACAGCAAAGAAAGCTTGACTGCAGACAGAGAGATGGGGAACAGACTCAGAGAGAAGCTGAGATGAAAGAACGTGGCCCCACTGAGCAGCCCATGGAGCAGATGTCTCGGCAGGGGATGCTTCTGCAGTTTCACTTCCGGTTCCTGTTGAATGGAGCCACACTTCCTGTCCTCAAGTTGTGAGATACCTGTGTCTCTCTTGCAACAGCTGCCCTTTTTAGTTTAAGATAGTTTGACTCGCTCAAACCATCTCCAACATACCGCCACATCCCCACAGGAGCTGCAGTGAAGAGCAAATGAGCCGTTGTGATGTGGGGCCAGCACTTTGTAAACTTTAGTTTCCTACAATCATGGCATGCCCGTGGTTACATAATAAAGCAAGCTGGAACATAATTGTGGACTGGCGAAGACTTTGCTGTTTATTTCAAAATTGCATTTCTCAGGTGACATTGTTAATCTTCTAAATTTCCTAAGGAGGAACTTGTATCACATAGCAAATGCCACAAAGTCATGTGTTTAAAGTCTTTGAAATGTTCATGGGGAAGATGCCACATTAATCATATAATTTGGACTAATGTGAATATTTTTATAGGGTTATTAACATTTCAAAGATGTTAGGGCTGTTTTGGAATTTGAAATTAGATTTATGGCTTTGGGGAACACATAAAAAAACGAATCTGATTTCTTCTGGTTTGGAACCAGGAGGTTGAAACAACTAAAAGCCTCAGAAAGAATTAGTGGACAGAATGGAAAAGATAACCCAACAGATGAGCAGTGAAAAGTAACTATTCAGGAACTCAGAAAGATGTTTATGTAGCTAAAAACATGGAAAAGCTTAGATTGAGAAAGTAAATGGAAAACTATGGAAAATGAATAAAAACAGGAAAGCATCAAGAAACAGGCATTTATAGTTGAGGTCCGTAGATCCCAGTATATAGTTACTGGTGCTTTCTTGCCTTCTTTTTTTTTTTTTTTTTTTTTAATTTTTTTTTTTTTTAACGTTTATTTATTTTTGGGACAGAGAGAGACAGAGCATGAACGGGGGAGGGTCAGAGAGAGGGAGACACAGAATTTGAAACAGGCTCCAGGCTCTGAGCTGTCAGCCCAGAGCCCGACGCGGGGCTCGAACTCACGGACCGTGAGATCGTGACCTGAGCCGAAGTCGGTCGCCCAACCGACTGAGCCACCCAGGCGCCCCTTGCCTTCTTTTATTCATTCATTGACTCACTTGCTCATTTTACGTGCCCTGTGCTCTCGGAGGTGCCGGGGTCTTGGTGGTGAACAAAATGAAGTCTACATCTTTATGGAGTTTGCTTTCTAGTGAGACTAGAGAAAGGCTGAAGAATGAGGAACTCTTAGACCCAAGGGAGAGGATGGAGAGTGGAAGGGAGTAGTCCTCTAACAAGCATCTCGTTTCCCTGAAAGGTCTCAACCATGCACAGGGTGTCAAGTACCGTTCTGGGTGCCTTACCGTCATTATCTCGTGTCTTCCTTACCACGATGAGGTAGACAGGATTTCAAATGTCCACAGGGGCCAGGAGCCTAGAGAGTGCCTAACTCTCCCCAAGAGGCATTACCGTTGAGTTTTAGCTGGCCGTTGTTTCCATGTGGGAGTGTGAGTTCCCTACTGCCAGAACTTTCTTTTTTTTTCTTTTTAATTTTTAATGTTCATTCACTTTTGAGAGAGAGAGAGAGAGAGAGAGAGAGAGACAGCACGAGCAGGGGAGGGGCAGTGAGAGGGAGACACTAAATCCGAAGCAGCCTCCAGGCTCCGAGCTGTCAGCACAGAGCCCAGTGCTGAGCTCAAACTCAACGAATGTGAGGTCATGACCTGAGCCAAAGTTGGACGCTTAACCGACTGAGCCACCCAGGCGCCCCAGAACTTTCATTTTCCAGGAGAAGCCCTAAATCCACTTTTCACATGAAATTGGATTCTTAAAGAATATTTGATCAATTTGTAAAACTCCTACTCACCGTTTGTGAAATGACATGCATAATATTATTACTTTAGTGTTGTTTGTAAGAGCAAGAAATTTGAAACAAGCTAGATGTCCCTCAATAGTAGACCAGTTCGGCAAATTGTGGTTCATCTTATACAACGGCTCTGGAGCCTTCAAAGCAACAAGAAAGTTCCTTTCGTGCTTCATGACGTATTATGAAATAAAAAGGTTAGGTGCACTGCTGTGTATATGATATCCTACCATTTGTGTGAAAGTAGGGAGAGAATATATACATGGATATGTATGGACTTGTTCCTATATGAATAAATATTTTCTGAAAGCATATGTCTATACACACACATGCATACATATATCTGTACCTAGGTAGACAGATTCATGGATAGATAGATAGATAGATAGATAGATAGATAGAAACTAGCAGCAGTGGTGCTTTTGGGAAAGAAAATTAGATGGCTGAGTGGTAGGGTAGGAGGGAGACATTTTACCTTACCTTCTTGTCTATTTTGAATTTTGAGTCCCTGTGAATATGTTACTATTTTACCAAACAGATGTTTTGTGAAGGGCCTGAGAATCATCAGTTTGCCACCTCGTCTAGAGCCTTAGTATTTCCTCTGGATATCTGAAATCACCCGCTGGGTTTGTGGCATTACTGTGATAGCCTGCAGGGAGTTCGATCACATTGGAGAAGGAACCTCCAGGTCCAGAGCACACGGATGTACGACACACGATGCAGGTGTGGATCTCTGCTCTTCTACTTCTCCCATAGGTTTCAAGCAAATCAAGAACGATCCCAGAAATCTCATTCAGCCCGGCCCTGCCTGGAGTCTATTGGAGTATGCTGCATCCTAAGTTGGTCCCAGAATGGCTTTGCTGGCTCTCAGGGATGTCCTGACTTCTGGCACGGTCTTAGACTGGGAAAGACACCCAACCACTTTATCTCATAAGATTGTTATTTGGTTGGAGAAATTAGAATATTCAAGTCCCAGAGTCCCTGGTCTTTTTGCAGGGAAGGGGAGTGTTTGTTGGATCATGAGACAATCATTACAGTTGCGTGTTGAATAACTGCTATTCTAGCATGAGCTTCTTAGCTGGGAGGGAAGCAGCTAGGTCTGAGATTTGGGAGTGGCTGGGAAGACAGAAAATTCATGCATCTTCGAAAGTAGATAAGGCTAGAAGCCACATTAGGCTCCCTCAGATCACAACTTACACACCATGAGGTTATTTTGGATACTATGAGAACAGGCTGGGGACCTGCTCATGTCTTCTCAATTCCAGCCAGCCCTGGACATCACAGTGGACCCTGGATTGCCCATCTGTATGTCAGATCGGTGTGTGCATGAAGGCAAGCCCGTTTCCTTTTCTAGTCCGGCCTTTGCTCGGCAACCTCCCCCTTATTCTCTGTGGCTAGGAGATCTCAGCTTGCCTGGTGACTTATCAGAAAGGCCACTCATGGTCTCATTTGTCTCACCTCTGGGTATAATGCATACACATCATTCTAGCTAGGACTAGCCATCTGCCAAAACCTAATTGTCCTTTTTGATCTGTATGTGGTTTGGGTTTTCTTAGGATTTTCACCATTTTGGGGGTGTGATATCTCTGGGGGTTTTGTTTGTTTTTGTTTTTTACTGTAAAGCTGGGCAGCTATCACCTGCTTTCTGGAGCTTTTAAGATCTTTTTATGCCCTGCCTGTCTCAAGCAAGTTTCCAACAGGAAGCAGAATCCCTTCCAGATGTTAAGATGAAGAGACTTTAATGAAGGGGTTATTTTCAGAGTTGTGGGCAGGGTTAAGGGCACCATTAAGGGGTGTGAGGCGCCTGGAGAAGAAAACTGGGAGAAACCTTTCCTGGCCCAGGCCTGCAGGGGCAAAGGGAGGGAAGAGTGTTAGTGGAACTCTGGGAAGAGCTCGTGCCAAGGAGGAGTACACTCTGCCTCCCCTCCCAACACACACACACACACACACACACACACACACACACACACACGGGAGCTGTGGTCAAGGAGGTGCCCCACCCTTGCCAAATTCTGGCATTAGAGCAGGAGGGAGTGGGGAACTCTTACTCCATATCCTCTCTCACACCCCGCCCCTTGCGATTCTGCTGGTCCTTTGGCTAAACCCATCAGGAAGCCAGACTGCAAGGGGGCCTGGTAAGGCAGCCTGCTAGGGGCACAGGGAGGGACCTGAGGCAGCACGTGCTGCCTTGGGAGTCAGGATCGCAAATGGAGACAACAGCATACCTACCCAGCGACTGTCAGTGCCTCCGGTGGGATCATCACTGCAGACAGAGGTGTCCTGAGTGGGATGTGGGGCACATGGGTTCATTCGGACCTATCCCCGGGGATGGGGTGAGGGCCAATGCCATCATCGTCTTGCCTTTTAAAATCTCTGGTCATATTGGCAGCCATTCCCATGGAGGAACCTTCTATGATCAGTTCTTGTGAATAATCTACCTTCCTTCTACTTTAAAATTTTTTAATTCTTTTTTTTTTTTTACATTTTAAAATTTGAATTAATAATAATAAAAAAAAAGCCTTCAAGGTTGACAAGGACTAGGATTGACAGTACTATGGCTTTTAGAAATCCCTGTTGTCCATTTAAATTTTAATGTTTCTATCATTTGTTCCTCAGTGTAAATTAACAGCCATGGCAGTGTGTTGGGTTTCTTTTCTGAAGTCGGGACTTTAAATTTAATTCAATAGCCGAGATTTACGGCGCTTCTATATTTCACACGGCAGAATCAATAATGTGACTGAAGTGAAGAAGATAAAAATTTATGGTATCTTGCAATTTAATGGTTGAAAAGATGCAATTGGAGAGATCATAAATTGTGAAGGAGTTTATGCTTCATTGCTCCTGATTCAGTGCGTGCTGTTAGGACTTGATTTGTGGCTATTCACAAGGTGTGATTAATGGTGTGATCGATGCTTGCTTCAGTGCAGTAAAGCAGTTGTAATGCTCTTCATTAGAATAAATAAAATAAATTGACTGAAGCTTTATAAAAACTGTGTAACATTTAAAATCTAAAATGTCAATTTTTTTTCCTGTTACAATTTAGATTTCTTCAGGCAGTTTCCACCTACATCACATCATTCATTGTCATTCTTTTTGGATATTATAGAAATCCATGTGGGTTTGGGCAAGCTTTATGCAAAGCTCACTGAAGAGGAAAAAAAAAAAAAGAGTTGAATAGGACCTCCAGGGCTGAGATATTGTGGCCTCTGTGCTTTACCACCCTCCCAAACACACATCTTATCCTCCTGAAACCCCAAGTTTGAAGAAACCGAGGCAGAGAATGACCCTTCTAGTTACACACCTGCTAAAAAAAAAAACAAGGAAAGTGGATAGATTTGGTTTTTTTTTCAAGTGTGGTGGATATGCGTGCGTCTCCACAGCAAGAGCCTGTGGGGGTGCAGCACACCCTTTACACAACTTTGTTTTAATTTGGGGATTTTGCCTGCCATGCTTCTATTGTCAGTTCATGCTATGATTCAAACAAGAGCAAACACAGAAGGAGAACGGCAGGGTCGCCGTGACCGGGAAGCATGAAGTCAGTCTAGGTAATGCCTCCAGGACCCTGGTGAGTCACTTGGGATGGGAAAAGTTGGCTTGGCACCTGCACAGAAATTCCTGCCAATCTGGGAATTTTTTGTCACAATTGTAAACCAGCTGCTTTTGTTTCCATACCAATCGCTAAAATTGATTACTATCCGTTAAAGAACCCCTTTGGCCTGGCTTGGAGAGGGGTATGTATCTCCAGAAGGTACCTTCACTTGGCTCACGTCTTGTGACCATTTCATCTGTTGCAGGTTTTTTAAGTGCCCAAAGTCACAAGCAAGTGATAGACTTCATCTCAAGGACCTGATAGTTGTAACTGACTGATGGGTGCCCAGACCCCACTACTATTTGCAATTGTAGATTTACACCAGGCCCTGGGGCTGGCAAGCCTTTCAAAGAGGTTTCCAAGATTCACGTGGATTCCACCAGAATGAATCTGGAAAGGTTTGATGCAGTGGAGATTTTATTTTACCTCCATTCACGGCCTTGAAAGTGAAGAGGAGACATGGGGGTAGGCCTCCTGTGTTTTGCCTTGTATCACATTGATGTTGGCTCCCTGTCACCATAGGGTTCTGGGGGAGTACTGGGAGGTGCCCTGCATGGGAGTTCTCAACTTCAAGGTATAAATCCAACTAGCTTCCGAGATTTTCCTTCTTTCTCTTAGCAGATCCTTAACTCATCCTGTATTTCAAGATGATGAAGCACCTTGGTGTAATAGAGACCTAACTTCCAAAAATACTTCCAAGTTCTCCTCACTTGGCATTTCTCAGTCAAGTGAATTGCCTTTTGAGTTGGCTTCTGGACGCTACACGGGAAGGAGAGCTTCACTGAGATTCCTCGAGGGTTTATGACACTGTGTGCATTTTATTTATTTATTTATTTTTATTTATTTTTGGGACAGAGAGAGACAGAGCATGAACGGGGGAGGGGGCAGAGAGAGAGGGAGACACAGAATCGGAAACAGGCTCCGAGCCATCAGCCCAGAGCCTAACGCGGGGCTCGAACTCACGGACCGCGAGATCGTGACCTGGCTGAAGTCGGACGCTTAACCGACTGCGCCACCCAGGCGCCCCGTGTGTGCATTTTAAAGGTGCTTCCCGAGTCACTTGGGGGTGTAGGAGCTGAAGGGTGCAAAGGATGTACTGATTAAAAATGACAAAGGAGACAGTAAGAAGAATCAATAGCACTTGAGTGAAATAGGATTGTTTGCCTTGTTTGTGGCTAGGCTTCTGGGTGCTAGCACCCATCAAGGGTTTAGTAGAAAACAAAGACTGTGCTATTCCATAGAGGACTGTGCCCGAGGTTGAGAGATGCAGCAAACCTCTAGCATGTGCCCCCGGAGGGTAGGGTCATTGCCCACATGACCACCACGACACAGCCAGGGTCTAGAACAAGGCCTGACGCCTACAGCAAGCCCACAATAAATGCTTGCTCTTTCTAAACTTGCTTCTTTTTAAACAAGAAGTCTACTTATCAGTGAGCCATTCTACGCATTTGGAGGCTTATAGCTTGGACCTAGCCTTCAGTCAGTATATCTTAGCAGTTTGGGGGAGAAAACAGAATGAGAAATCCCAACTTTTTTTTTTTTTTTTTTTTTTTTTTTGGAGAAGGAAGCAGTGAGGATTGGCGGGAAAACTCCAGCTCAAATACATAAATAATGCATGGGAACTTTTCCACCAAACTTTGGGAAGTAAATGAAGCTCTCTGGGCCTGTTTTCTTATCTGTAGTATGGGGTGGGGGGAGGGGTGCGATGTTTCCTGGGGTCTTTCATCTCTGCATTCTAAGCTCTTTGCTTCTTCTGTTTCCAACCCCCTTTCTGGATCCTAACCCCCAGCCTGTCACACAAAGAGCCCGTGTTATTCTCCTCTAAGGCTTTCCCCTTGACTTCCTAAAGCACTTTTGACTCTTGACCGTTCTCTCACCTGCTGTAATACCTAATACCTGATAAGACTGACTGTGAGAAAGAAACTTAAAACTCATCTTCACTTGGAACCCCTTCCCTGAGCGCACCAGAGACGGCCCTCCACGAGGAGGTCCAGTGGCCACTCTCGCCCCTCGGCATCCCTGTCCTTCCTCCTCCGCACCCTTGCCTGCCACTATTGTGAGGGACTTTGTCCATGTCCTTCCCTCCCAAGGACCAGGCGCTTGCTTTCCTCTCTGGGCCCAGCCAAGGGAAGGGTGAAAAGGCCAACCCAAACCAGTGTCGCCACAACGGAGCCCAAGTCAAAACCAAACTTGTAACACAGGACCTAAATGTCTCCGTTTTAGAATAGCATTCTGTCCTGACATCCACCTCCTCTGTTGAAATGTTACCTTTTGTTTGTGTTTTACTTCCTTAAAAATAAGTGCATCCTCGGGGTGCCTGGGTGGCGCAGTCGGTTAAGCGTCCGACTTCAGCCAGGTCACGATCTCGCGGTCCGTGAGTTCGAGCCCCGCGTCGAGCTCTGGGCTGATGGCTCAGAGCCTGGAGCCTGTTTCTGACTCTGTGTCTCCCTCTCTCTGCCCCTCCCCCGTTCATGCTCTGTCTCTCTCTGTCCCAAAAATAAATAAACGTTGAAAAAAAAAATTAAAAAAAAAAAAATAAGTGCATCCTCAACTTAAACCTCCATCTCCAGCAATGGAAAGAGCCACCAAAGCTTAGTTTGTTTTTAAGGTATCCGTGATTGCAAGGGATCAACAATTACAGAATCAGTATGCGACCTGTAGTCCTTTGACCAGCACCCCCCTGCCCCCAAGCACGGAGCTCCCATCGGGACACGAGGCGGCGGGGTCGGGGGGGCTTCAGGGTGGGGTCTATCTTACTTTTCCAGGGAAAAGCTCAAGAATCTGACTTGTTCTGTGCTGCTCAGAAAAGCAGGACTGCAGCTGGTATATTTCATAAGACTTCTTGAGTTTTAAGTTCCTAGCTTGGTTCTGTGAACAGAGAGAGAGAAATATTGTTGTTAAAATTTGGTCTTGGGCTCTATCTGATGTTGCCTCTAGTTTAGATCTGTGGGGGGTGGGAGGGGAGCAGTTTCTCCACGGCCGATGTGTCTACGTGTATCTAGAAGGGAAATGGCTGCCCTTTCTGCCATGTTTCGACATGGTAATTGCTCCAAGGTCAGCAAGTGAGAAGTAAACCTGTCAGGGTAACTCAGGAAAAAAGATTGTTATGCTCTCTGAAAATATAAAGTGCTGTATAAATGCTTAATAATAAAAACACCTTGGTCACCAGATCGCCTCCATTTTATCTCTGTCTCTGCCTATTGAGTTTTTGTTATAGTTGTACCAAGTGTCACAAAGATAATAACTTGGCAAAGCGTCACAGCTCCTGAAGTCCTTTCCCGTATATGATCTCATTTGGACCTTACTTGTAACAGCCGGAGGAGCCACGCTGCTTTATTAGGTCCATTTTGCAGATGAGAAGACCAAGGGATAGTCCGTGGCCTGCCGGCGTTGAGGCTCTCCAGACCATCCCTTCGTGTTCACCGCCTGGCACAAAATTCAGCACTCTGCGTTGAAAAGCGCAATCCAATTCTGTGGAAGGCCTTTCTATGGTATTTCAGAAGAGGAATGCACTCTGTTACCTTTTATAAATCAAAGCAATCCTTGTAAACACAGTTTTCCCGGAAGGTTTGAGCTAGCTCTCATACAAACAGCTGTTTTGTCAAATGCTTTCTGAAAGAATATGTCAGTTCCTCTGAGGCCCGAGGTGACAGTGCACTGTGATTGCTGTCCTGCTTCCTTAGAAAGTTGTCGCGATTTCAGGGACAGGTAGGGAAGGAAGAAAGGATCTTCCCCATTCAAAGATTCTCAAACCATTTCTACTTTGGTGGTTTGAACTTGCCAAATTTCTAACCTGCTACAGTACGCGAGAGCCCTTTCAGTTAGTCTGATGGGTCTTTTGTCTACCATCTAAGGATGACATACCTTCCCTGCAACCCATCAGTGCTTGTGATTTCCATGGCTTTTTAGGCTGATGAAATAGAAGCTTTCTTCATAATTCTGTTCTCACTCTCCATTTATCTTAGCACACTTTACTACCTACATTTCAGTGACCCCCTCACATAAGACAAACCGCAGATTTAGACATAGACAGATCAGATATAGAGTCCTAGAGATACAGGTGCAGTTGGAGATACAGATACTGTTGTAGGTGGATACAGATACACAATAAAACAGCAGCTGGGCCAGGGTCGATGGCAGTCACTCAGAATCCCTCCTGTCCAGTTTTTTTTTTTTTTTTTTTTTCCTGAGGGACCAGTGGATGCTGGGCTGGCAGAGGCCCCAGAGAAACCAGCACCCGAGCGGCTGTATACAGGTCATTGCGTGGGGCTGCTCTCATTAAGCCTTCCAGGGCTCTGCTGAATGGCTGGAGGCCTTCTCAGGAAGCAGCTTAGAAGATTGCTGGAGGGACTCCTGCTGTTCCACTTAGTTGAGTTTCTTCCCTTTTTCTCCAAGTTATCCCCTTATTAGAGAATCCTGTAAAACCAGGAGGAAGGAGAGGCGAATTTTCTGGCTAGCTTACAGTCCTTCTGTCTCTCATTAAGGCCTCTTTCTCGGTGTATTCTGTGATGTGAACTTGTGAACTCAGTACTGCTTACTTCACCATCATTGCAAAATCAGCACTTAAAGATATCAAGGACCCAACAGCAACTCCGCTCTCAGGAGGCAGGAAGAGAAGCGCAAGTCCATTGTACTCTCCTACTGTCACTGTCTGTGGCTCACAGTTGATGGCGTTTCAAGGAATAGGAATTGGACTATGGGATGCATTCTTACCCATCCTTGAGTTCCATGCATCATGGGTGAAGAGCACCCTTATGCTTTCTGAAATGAATTCTGAGCACTTAGCAACAGGGAACTGGGTTCTATAAATCAGTTACGCTTTGATCCAGTAGGAAAACCCTCAGGATTAGAGCACTGAACACTCAATACGCGGCACTTAAAAATACAACAAAATAGGAGAAAAGAGGAGGAGGGATTCCAGCTTAGGACAGTTTTGAGGACTTGCGTTGGAAATGTTTGAGCTTATTCAGTGGGTCGGGGCAGAGGGTGGGAAACTAGGTCACCCCAGGCCTTTTATTCCCTCTGGCTCCTGTGATGTGGTCTTGGATATGGGCCCTACGTACCATCCCTGTCTCCCTGGTGCAGCCCTCAAGGCTGACTTTGTACCACTATGGTAGTGAGACTTACTGCTGAGGATCCTTAAGAATATGATGTTGGCAGGGGTTGGGGGGGGGGCGGTGGTCACCCAGGCCAAATTCAGCCTGTTGCCTGTTTTTGTAAATAAAGCTTTATTGGAACACACCTAGGCTCATTCATTTGGGTAAGGTCTAAGGCTGCTTTCACACAATAGTACCAGAGTAAGTTCAAAGCTGAAACTATTTCTTCTCTGGCTCTTTATAGAATAAATCTGGTGACCACTGAAACGGGCTGTAGAAAGACTATGTGGGTTTAGTGAGTTTATAGTCAAGTGATGGGGTGTGACAGGTATTTATGGCTTTAGAACACATTTCCTTAAAACTTAGTGAATGGCATAAGTGACATTTCCTATGATCATGGATTCTAGAGGGTATGGAAGGGCACAGAAGGGATGTCTTGTTTCTGCTTCACTGCATGTGGGGTCTCAGCGTAAAGACTTCAAACAACGATGGGTTTGAAAGGCTAGGACTCCTCAGGCCTGTCTCTTTGTGCTCTCTTCAGGTGACCTCTCCAGCATTTGTGCCTGCCGGCTCAAGGCTCTCAAGGTGTGTGTGTGTGTGCATGTGGCAGAGAAAGAGAGACACAAGGAGTGAGGGGAAGAGAAGCATGACACCATGTTTCCCCTCTATGTCCCAGCGTCAGCCGCAAACCTCTTAAGGCATCACTTCCACCACAATCTGTTGGTTGTAGCAGTTACAGTGTTCTCCCCAGGCCAAGAGGAGACAACACAGACCCCACTGTCCCATGCAGGAGTGTCAACGTCTTATTTTAAGGGGTGCGTGGGTGGCTCAGTTGGTTAAGCATCCAACTCTTGATTTCAGCTCAGGTCATGATCTCATGCTTCATGGGTTTGGGCCCATTGGGCTCTTTGCTGATAGCATGGAACCTGCTTGAGATTCTCTCTTCTTCTCTCGGCCCTTCCCACTTTCTGTCCCTCTCTCTCTCTCTCAATGAATGAATAAACTTTTTTTAAAAAAAAAAAAGGTTGTATTTTAAGAAGAGCATATGGGAGTTACGTATACATGTCTATCTCCATCTTTGGAAAATCTGCCACAGCGGGTGAGCCCCATCACCTGGAGGATCCTGCCTTCAAACTACTTACTTCTCATCACTGTCTTTTCTTTCTTCCCCACCACACTTGCTCCATCTGGGACAACCTCCCCTGGACACTCTGCCTGAAGACATCTTCCCCTTATAATGTAGCCTACGCACCAGGCCAGAGTCGTCTTTCTCTGCAGGAGTCACTGCTTCCTCTGAAGGCTTTGATACTTTCCCATCCATAGCCAGTCCCATGGCCCTCAGCCTCTCCTGTCATCATGGTCCCCCGCGTGCGCTTTCCCTGCAGGCTCAACTGGGCTCCTCCATAGACCCCAGACACAAGGTGTTCTTTCTCTGGCGGAAGCTACTGCCCCAATGTCCTCTGTCCTGTTCTGGGTTTATCTCTGTCCAGTCAAGCTCATCTCCTGACTCATCAAGTTTCAAGTTTATCCAAGCTCATCAAGTTTCATCTCCTTTATGAGCCCTTCCCCACCGTCCTGTTTCTACTAACTCTCCTTCCTTGTATGAATGGCCTGTAGCACACATGTGGCTCATATTTGTTTACATTCCTCTTGCATCTACTCAATACCCAGTAAACATTTGTTGGGTATGCTGATCTGCATAATTCTTAAATTTCTTACGGCGAGTAAATACATAAATTCTTCAAGCACACATTTAAAATTCACCTGGATCTATCTGATATGAGTAAGAAATACGATAGAAAGGCACACTGCCTCAGCCAACTGAAAATGTTTAGATTCCAATCAGAAGTCAACGTAAGATATATTTTATAAATGAGATACCACACTGCTACTTTTAAACTGTGTGAACTATTTGGCCTGTGCCTTTACCTGTTCTAACACTTTACAAAATATACGTTTAGCAAAAAAAAAAAAGAAAAAAGCCAAAAAAGCCAAAAAGCCAACGAAAGAAAGAAAGAAAGAAAGAAAGAAAGAAAGAAAGAAAGAAAGAAA